>NW_024097188.1:110000-387419 GCF_016545835.1 Crotalus tigris
CTTCCTTCCTTCCTCCCTTCCTTCTTCCCCTCCTTCCTCCCTCCCTTCCTTCCTTCCTTCCCTCGTTCCTCCCTTACTCCCTCCCTTACTCCCTCCCTCCCTCCCTCCCTTCCTCCCTCCCTTCCTTCCTTCCTTACTCCCCTCCTTCCTCCCTCCCTTCCTTCCTCCCTCCCTCCCTCCCCTCCTTCCTTCCTTCCTCCCCTCCTTCCTTCCTCCCTCCTTCCCTTCTCCCCTCCTTCCTTCTCTCGTCCCTCACTTCCTTTCTTCCTTCCTTCCTACCTCTTCCGTTCCTTCCCTTCCTTCTTCCCTCCCTCCCTCCCTTCCTTCTTCCCCTCCTTCCTTCCTTCCTTCCTTCTTCCTCCCTCCTTCCTCCCTCCCTCCCTTCCTTCCTTCCTCCCTCCCTCCCTCCTTCCTCCCTCCCTTCCTTCCTTCCTACCCTCCTCCCTTCCTTTCCTTCCTCCCTCCCTCCTTTCTCCCTGCCTTCCCTCCCTTCCTCCCTGCCTCCCTCCCTCCCTTCCTGCTTTCCTCCCCTCCCTCTCTGCCTCCCTCCCTCCCTCCTTCCTCCCCTCCTTCCTCCCTCCCTCCCTCCCTCCCTCCCCCCCTCCCAGGCTGCTTCAGGAGCTCTTCCCCAAGGCGAGGGAGCTGTACGAGCGGGTGGCCAGCAACCGGGAGCACTGGACCAAAGTCTCACACAAGTTCACCCTGCGGGGCCTTCCCAGCAACAACTCCCTGGATTTCCTGGACGAGGAGTACGACCTGCAGGCCATGGCCGAGAAGGACGGGGGGCTGAAGATGAACGGCTGCCTGGACGGGGAGGACGGGCACGGGGATCCGGAGCTGGAATGAGGCCCCCCCGGCCCACCCCCCAGCCCTCCCCCCATCCACCAAACCACATTTCCCTTTCCCCACTTCTCCCCTTTCATCCCAGTTCATCCCCAGTCTGCATTTTAGCATCCGGCTTGGTCTGCTCGCTCTGGAGTCACACCGGTTCTGCTCTCGGTTGACCCCCCCACACGGTTCTGCCACCCACATCTGAGAGGGTTCTCAAACCTCCAGCTCAGGGGTCTTCAAACTTGGCCTTTTGATGACCTGTGGACTTCAACTCCCAGAATTCCTCAGTTAGACACGCTGGCTGAGGAATTCTGGGAGTCGAAGTCCAGGGGTCTTCCAACTTGGCCCTTTGATGACTTGTGGACTTCAACTCCCAGAATTTCTCAGCCAGCGTGCCTAGCTGAGGAATTCTGGGAATTGAAGTCCAGGGGTCTTCAAACCTGGCCCTTTGATGACTCGCAGACTTCAACTCCCAGAATTCATCAGCTAGGCACGTGCCTGGCTGAGGAATTCTGGGAGTTGAAGTCCACCAGTCATGAAGGGGCCATAGTTCCCCCATGCTGGCTGAGGAATTCTGGGAGTTGAAGTCCAAAAGTCATAAAAGTATCATAGTTCCCTCACGCTGGCTGAGGAATTCTGGGAGTTGAAGTCCACGAGTCATGAAGGGGCCACAGTTCCCCCATGCTGGCTCAGGAATTCTGGGTGTTGAAGTCCACAAGTCATGAAGGGGCCATAGTTACCTCATGCTGGCTCTGGGAGTTGAAGTTCATGAAGGGGCCAGTTGCTGGCTGAGGAATTCTGGGAGTTGAAGTCCACAAGTCATAAAAGTATCATAGTTCCCTCACGCTGGGTGAGGGATTCTGGGAGTTGAAGTCCACAAGTCATCAAAAGGTCAAAGTTCCCTCACGATGGCTGAGGAATTCTGGGAGTTGAAGTCCACCAGTCATGAAGGGGCCATAGTTCCCCCATGCTGGCTGAGGAATTCTGGGAGTTGAAGTCCACGAGTCATCAAAGGGCCAGGTTTGAAGACCCCTGCTCCAGGTCACAGTTGATCCCAATGCTGCTTTCCCTCCCCCCTCAAAAAAGCAACTGGACATTCCTGGGTTTTTTTTTCCCTTGAAAAAGTGTCGCTTCTCATCCAAAAAGTTTCCAAAGAGCTAGAGAAAAAAAAAAACACAAAACCAGGAAGTCCATTTCCTTTTTGAAAAGCCCCCTCAGGTTCTCCCACCCACCCAATTTGTACCTTTGGCTCTGGAGAGGCCGTTTCTGAAGCTCCCTCAAAAGTCACCAGTTTGCAAGAATATCCGAATTTCTGGCCTGGCGCCTTTTCCAATGCAAGACTAAAGGAAGCCTTGGGTTCTCCTGGGAGGAAAGAGGGGGGCTGCCCCCTCCCCAAAACAGCTTTGGAAACTTTAGGGAGGGGGGAAACTAGACCCCAGAATATATATTCATTTCCTCCACATTTTATCTCCGGAATTCTACCCAAATGGGCGAGGAATGAGGGCAAAACTCTGAATGAGCAAATCATGTGCTGCTTTTTTTTTTTCATCTCGAGAAAGTGGGTTTGTACTAAACGCAGGCAGTCCTCAGGTTACGACCGCGCGGTTGAGCCCAAATTTTTTGTTGCTAAGCAAGACGGTGGTTGTTTTACCCCGTTTTGCAACCAATAGGAGAAAATATTTCTGCTCAGGGTTGAACTGTGGGGGTCCCTGGCGCCCTCTGAGCTGGGTGGCTTTCCTGCAGACGTTTGGTGACCCAACTAGGGAACATCATCAGTGCTGGAAGGGGGGATGCTGTGGAAAAGAGGAGGAGGAGGAGGAGGAGGAGGAGGAGGAGGAGGAGGAGGAAGAAGAACACTGTGGAATCCTTGGTGTCCTCTGAGCTTGGTGGTTTTCTTCAAGACGTTTCATGACCCAACTAGGGAACATCATCAGTGCTAGAAGGGAGGAGGAGGAGGAGGACTATGGGGTCCTTGATGCTCTCTGAGCTTCGTGCTTTTCCTGCAGACGTTTCATGACCCAACTAGGGAACATCATCAGTGCTAGAAGGGGGGGATGCTGTGGAGGGGACGAGGAGGAGGAGGAACACTGGAATCCTTGGTGCCCTCTGAGCTTGGTGGTTTTCTTCAAGACGTTTCATAACACAACTAGGTAACATCATCAGTGCTAGGAGGAGGAGAGGAAAAGGATTGTGGGGTCCTTGGTGCTCTTTGAGTTGGTTGTTGTCTTGCAGACATTTCATGACCCAACTAGGGAACACCATCAGTACTAGAAGGGAGGAGGAGAAGAAGGAAGGAAGGAAGGAAGGAAGGAAAGAAGGAAGGAAGGAAGGAAGGAAGGAAGGAAGGACTGTGGGGTCCTTGGTGCTCTCTGAGCTGGATGGCTTTCTTGCAGACGTTTCATGACCCAACTAGGGAACCTCATCAGTGCTAGAAGGAGGGGGGTTGTGGAAAGGAGGAGGAGGACGAAGAAGGAAGGAAGGAAGAAAGAAAGGAAGGAGGGAGGGAGGGAAGGAAGGAAGGAGGGAGGGGGGAAGGAAGGAAGGAAGGAAGGAAGGAAGGAAGGAAGGAAGGAGGGAGAGAGGGAGGGGGGAAGGAAGGAAGGAAGGAAGGAAGGACGGAGAGAGGGAGGAAGAGAAGGAAGGAGGGAGAGGGAGGGAGGGAAGGAAGGAAAGAGAGAGAGAGGGAGGAAGGAAGGAAGGACGGACTGTGGGCTCTTTGGTGCTCTCTGAGTTGGGTTGTTTTCTTGCAGATGTTTCAGGACCCAACTAGGGAACATCATCAATGCTCGAAGGGAGGGGGTTTGCAAAGTGGAAGACAGGAGAGGGGGAGAACTATTAGGGTCCTTGATGCTCTCTAAGCTAGGTGGTTTTCCTGCAGACGTTTCATCACCCAACTAGGGAACGCCATCAGTGCTAGAAGGGAGGAGGAGGAGGAGGAAGACTGTGGGGTCCTTGATGCTCTCTAAGCTGGGTGGTTTTCCTGCAGACGTTTCATCACCCAACTAGGGAACGCCATCAGTGCTAGAAGGGAGTGTCCAGATGAGCGAGGAAGATCCTCTAAGCAAGGTCTTCTTCTTCAGAAGTGGCTGTTCCTTTCAACAGGCCCCCTGTTGCCCCCTATTTCATTGTCAAGTGGAGTAAGGACCTCGTAGCCACCGGCACTTGCCCCATCCCTAACCAGGAATTGTGACCTGCATTGTTTCGTAGTGGTGCACAACTACAACGCCAGAGACCGCACAACCCAACCCAGTTTTAAACAACTCCGTCAGCAGCAGAAAACCTTGAGGTGGCCCAGAACTGCTCTTAAAACATGGGTAGAGAAATAAGAGCGGAAGGTTTACACCATTATTTTTTTTTTCAATTCGTTTTGGGTGGGGGAGAAAACACTTTAGCTCTGTTGGGGAGTTTGTGTGTTTCTCCACCACAATAGTCCGGAAACCACACCTCCAACTTTCAATAGACCAAGCCAGGAGAATTTGATCATTGCATGGAGAGAAGAACCAAACAGGTGCCTTTAGACCCATAGATCTCAACCTTGGACCAGTTGAAGACGGCGGGACGTCAACTCCCAGAATTCCCCAGCCAGCTCTGCTGGCTGGGGAATTCTGGGAGTTGACGTCCCGCCGTCTTCAAGTGGCCCAAGGTTGGGAAACCCCACTTTAGAATCTCAGACAAGGATGAACCTTACGAACCTTCTCCAGAACATCCGTTCTTTGCCATCTGGAATGGCTTTTCTCCACAACCCCGGACTATTCTTTCTCCCCCATCCAAGCTGCTTTTGGACACGGTGGGTGTAACGTGTAGCCCAGCCGCCCGCCCAGTTTGTATTTTTGCAATTGTTACAGCTGTGGAGTCTTTTGTTCCTTTCTCGATTCAACCGTTGGACTGGAGAACGCTTCTCGTTTCACCAACCGGCTCATCTTCAATGCCGTAGTAGGTCTCATCCTTGGGCTATTAGGAGACCACCCTTCACTCCACCAGGTTTATGGGCATCACCAAGACCCTGCAGCATCTTGACGTCCAACCGATGGGTGGTGGATTTGTTGACCCCGGGCCACAAATCCAGCAGGACGCGCTACTCTTCGTTTGCCTTACGTTTTTCTACGTTGCCTTCCGAATGACGCTTTGGGCGCCTCGCGTTGTGTCTCCCTCCAAGAGCAACTTACCAAAATGAATGTTTTTAACACTCAAGGTCGCTCCCAGGTGGATATTACAACCATCTTTATTTTGCTTCTGGCCTCCCTTGAAAGGAGCCAGGGAGAAACGGGAGTGGGTGACCTTGCAAAATTTACAACCATCGTCTCCAGCGGATGGAGACTTCCGGAGAGTTCGTTCTTTTACTCGGATCCAGGAGGTGGCCCGTTGGACTTGGGAGACAACCCCCTTTCGCAAACCTAAGCAGGGCTAAGAGACCCAGTCTTCCTCGGGTGGAGGCGAGGATGAGGATGGATTGGGGGCCTGTCTTTCCGTGGATGGTGAACCCAGAATGACGCTTGTGCTCCCTGTTAAGACGGTCGTCCTCAAGTTATGATGAGAATTGAGCCCAAACCTTTATGTTGTTAAGCGAAACGTTTGTGAAGTGAATTGTGCCCCCTTTTACCACTTTTCAGAATGGAATGGAATAGAAATAGAAATAGAATAGAATAGAATAGAAAATATGGAATGGAATAGAATAGAATGGAATGGAATGGAAGGAATGGAATTACAAAGAGAATAGAATGGAGTGGAATAGAATAGAAATAGAATAGAATAGAATTAGAAAGAGAATGGAATGGAGTGGAATGGAAAGGAATAGAATTACAAAGAATTGAATGGAATAGAATAGAATTACAAAGAGAATGGAATGGAGTGGAATGGGAAGGAATAGAATAGAAATAGAATAGAATAGAATTAGAAAGAGAATGGAATGGAGTGGAATGGAATGGAAAGGAATAGAATAGAAATAGAATGGAATAGAATAGAATTACAAAGAGAATGGAATGGAAAGGAATAGAATTACAAAGAATTGAATGGAATAGAATAGAATTACAAAGAGAATGGAATGGAGTGGAATGGAAAGGAATAGAATAGAAATAGAATAGAATAGAATTAAAAAGAGAATGGAATGGAGTGGAATGGAAAGGAATAGAATAGAAATGGAATGGAATAGAATAGAATAGAATTACAAAGAGAATGGAATAGAATGGAATGGAAAGGAATAGAATTACAAAGAATTGAATGGAATAGAATAGAATTACAAAGAGAATGGAATGGAGTGGAATGGAATAGAATGGAATAGAATAGACATAGGAATGAATAGAATAGAAATAGAACAGAAATAGAGTAGAATATAGAACAGAAATGGGGTGGGATGGAATGGAATAGAAACAGAGTTGGAAGGGATCTTGTAGGTCATCTAGTCCAACCCCCTGCTCAGGCAGGAAACCCTACACCAGGAGTCTTCAAACTTGGCCCTTTGATGACTTGTGGACTTCAGCTCCCAGAATTCCTCAGCCAACGTGCCAAGTCCGCATGTCTTAAAGTAGCTAAGGTTGGAGACCCTTGTTCTAAAGCAGGGGTCTTCAAACGCTGGCTGAGGAATTCTGGGAGTTGAAGTCCACAAGTCATAAAAGGGCCACGTTTGAAGGCCCCTGAACTGGACCATTCCTGACAGATGGCAGTCCAGTCTCTGGCCACAGGGGGTTGATTGAATCACTGCAGTTATTAATTTCGTGACACTTGTTAAGTGAATGTGGCTTCCCTATCGTCAGAAGGTCACAAAAGGGGATCACCTGACAACCCCCCCAGACACTGCAACCGTCATAAATACGAGTCAGTTGCCAAGCCTCTGAATTTTGATCACAGGACCCTGGGGAATGCTGCAACGGTCGTCAGTGTGAACAACGATCCCGAATCCCTTTTTTTTGGTGTCGTAACTTGGAACAGTTGCTAAACGAACCATCGTAAATTGAGGACGAGCCGTAATCCAGGCACCGTCGCGATTTTGAAGGACCCTCGAGAGAAACCGACTGACTGTCACTCTTGCTTGGAAGACAGGATTCTTTGTGAGTATCTCCTCTCCGCGGACCTCTGGGATCAAAACCGGATCCATTCTCAGAGATGAAGTATTTCTACTTGTAAATACAGATTCCAGAAATCAGGAACGGGGGTGACTCTGGATATCCGCAACCCCCTCGCCGAGGGGATGGGATTCCAGGTGGGTCAACCTGGTTTTGGCATCTTGCAAACCAGGGGACCCCCCCCCCCTAAAACCGAAATCTGGCTTATTTCTTGGAGTACAGCGTGGTGTGAACCAACCCTGGAGCTTCAGATTCCGCGTGTTGTATGAACCGCTACCATCCTGGACACTGGACAACAGATTGGAGCAAAATTTTGCCCACCGACGAACAAAAGAAGTGACTTTGTGCATATTCTCAGGCTT
The DNA here is from genome assembly GCF_016545835.1 of Crotalus tigris. Lineage (NCBI taxonomy): Eukaryota > Metazoa > Chordata > Lepidosauria > Squamata > Viperidae > Crotalus > Crotalus tigris. The sequence continues at coordinate 117,253 of NW_024097188.1, forward strand.
GACTCATCCATTTCTGGACCAGCCGCAAGACCCAAACATTGGACAGTGATGTGAACGCTGATGTTCTTCTGCCTGAGGGCCATTTTGTGTACCCAGGCTGGTCTTTCACAACGTGACGTGACAGATCTAAAAAAATCTTGTGTTAACTAGGGCTCAACAAAACCTCCCTCTTTGCTGAGAATTTAATTTAGGATTCCCCCCTCCCTTTTTTTTTAAACTCCTTCTTAGCTTGATGGCTTCTGTGGTGAACATCTTCCAGGGTTTTGAAGATCCTACACCACATCTCGCGCCCTTCGTCTCCTTCGCATTTCCCCCCACGTTGGCTCTTCCTTTTGAGATGGTCCTCAAACGCTCCTTCCAATCTCATGGAAGAACCAGACCATTTTTGCAGGCCAAATTTGGGGCTTGCCAGATGTTTAAAACCCAAGGTGGGTCAAGAAGGAGAAAAGAAGAAGAAGAAGAAGAAGAAGAAGAAGAAGAAGAAGAAGAAGAAGAAGAAGAAGAAGAAGAAGAAGAAGAAGAAGAAGAAGAAGAAAAGAAGAAGAAGAAGAAGAAGAAGAAGAAGAAGAAGAAGAAGAAGAAGAAGAAGAAGAAGAAGAAGAAGAAGAAGAAGAAGAAGAAGAAGAAGAAGAAGAAGAAGAAGAAGAAGAAGAAGAAGAAGAAGAAGAAGAAGAACCAGATTTAACCCCATGGAGTGAAGGCAAAACATTGCACGGGGTTTTTTTTTAATGTATTTTGGAGGCATTCAAGAATCTACTTTCAAAACTCACGTTAAAGCACTGGCTGTGGAATTCTGGGAGTTGAAGTCCACATGCCTTAAAATTGTCAAGGTTGAGAAACACTGCGTTAAAGTGAGAATTGATGGGGAAAAATCCCCTTTGCCCCTTTCACGTACTCTGATCTGTAAGGGTCAAGTCTGAAAGGTTGGCTATTTTGAATTTCCAGGGATCTATTTTGATTCGAAAGTGACCCAATTGATGAGATGGGTGGCCTGTAAATTTAATAAACCCTCCTCAATCTCATTTCTGATCTCTTAGTTCCCTCCCCCCCCCCCGGCAAGGTTTAGTCTCCGGGGAAAGGATTCCTTGCTCAAACTGATTTTTATTTTTGTTTTTTTTAAATTTCGGTTCCTTCCTTTTGGCTTAGACATGGGTACCGGGTTCAAATTCTGATCCGCAACCCTTTTGCTCCCAGGGTGCCTACGGAGCAGCGTGGCTTCGGCTGGCCCTCGCTTTGCAAAGTTCCTTCATCACTGCCAACTTAGAAAAACGGGTCATTATTTTTACAAAAAAAAAAAAAAAGAAAACGATGAATAAATCATCTCTCTCTCTCTCTCTCTCTCTCTCTCTCTCTCTCTCTCTCACACACACACACACACACACACACACACACACACAATTGAGTAAGGGCTCCCAAGAATTGTGTAGAGTTTGCCACAGATTCCTTTCGAGTTGCGAATGGCCAAATATTTATCTTTAGAACAGTGTTTATCAGCGGTGGCCCCTTTTAAGATGGGTGGATTTCAACTCCCAGAATTCTCCAGGCCTGGGGAATTCTGGGAGTTGAAGTCCATCTACCTTACAGCGGTTCAGGTTGAAAAATCCACTTTTAATTCCTATAGATTCCCAGTAGCAACTGATGTGTTTTGGGCTGCAGAGGTTCCCCCCTGCTCAGCCTTTTCTGGTTTTTAATGTGGAGTGTGTATGTGATCCCACTTTCTCTCCCGTGTGTGTGTGTGTGTGTGTGTGTGTGTGTACGCCATCGTGTGTGTGTGTGTGTGTGCGTGTGAGTGAGTGTATATAAATAAATATATCTCTGTACATATCTTATCTACAGATTCTGTTTGAAAGAGTCAAGCTTTTTAACTTTGCCCAACCTGGGTCTCTCAGCATTGTGGAAATAAACCGCTTTTTGGGAGGAAACCTGATTTTTTTTGGGGGGGGGAAAGAGGGTGTGCTTTTGATAAGGATATAAATGTTGGCGTGTGCGTGTAAAAAAAAAAAAAAACACAAATCTCTCTGCGGGTTTTTCCTTGTCTTTTCTTAACAGTCGTTTGACTCTTCCGGTTTTAGGGGTTTGGCAAAAGGGGATACTGAGTATTTTCTTTTCCAATAAATTTCATATGCAAATGTCTTCATGTCTCTGTTTTAATTTAAATTTTTTTTTTTTTTTAAAGGAGGAGGAGTAGATTTGCAAACAGGCAGGTCAGCTCAAAACCCGAATGGGGAGGGAGGAAGGAAAGGAGGGAGGGAGGAAAGGGAAGTGAGAAGAGGAAGGAAGGAAGGAAGGAAGGAAGGAAGGAAGGGGGAGAGGAGGGAGGGTGGAAGGAGGGAGGGAGGAAAGGGAAGTGAGAAGATGAAAGGGAGGGAGGGGGAGAGAGGGAGGGTGGAAGGAAGAGTGGGAGAGGAAAGAAACAGGAAGGAAGAAAGGGAGGAAGGCAGGATGGTAGGAAGAAGAAAAGGAAGGGAGAGAAGGAAGAAGGAAAGGGACAGGGAGGGAGGGAAGAAGGAAGGGAGGGCAGAAGGAAGGAAGAGGAGGATGGAAGGAAGGGATTGAAGGGATGTGAGAGAAGAAGGAAAGGGATGGAGGGAAGGAGGGAGGGAAGGAGGGAGGGAAGAAGGAAAGGAGGGTGGGTGGAAGGAGGGAGGGAGGAAAGGGATGAGAGAGACAAGAAGGAAAGAAAGAAGGAAGGAAGGGGAGAGGGAGGGTGAAAGGAAGGGGGAGAGGAAGGCAGGATGGAAGAAAAAGGGAGAGAAGGAAGGACAGAAGGAAGAAGGGAGGGAGGGGATGGAAGGAGGGAGAGAGGAAGGAAGGAAAGGGAGGTGAGAAGAGAAAAGGAAGGAAGAGGAAAGAGAAATGGGAGGCAAGCAAAAGAGGGAGGGATGAAGGGAGAGGAAGGAAGGATGGCAGGAAGAAGAAAAGAAAGGGAGAGAAGGAAGAAGGAAAGGGACGGAAGGAGGGAAGGAAGAAGGAAGGAGGGTGGGAAGGAATGTGACAATGTGGGGAAAAAATCCCTTGATCATCTCTGATATCCTTTTCTGAAGCTCTGAGACCTTCTGTGTGTGTGTGTGTGTGTGTGTGAGAGAGAGAGAGAGAGGGGGGGGAGGGAGGGAGGAGGCACCCCTGGTTCAAGCAAGATGATCCCAAAGGGTAACCCAACCCCGACAAGCAGCAGAACCCAGAAATATGTCCGTCAAGATCAGAAGGTCAGAAGGGAGGCTGGGGCCACCAGGTCCAGCTCCGTGCTCCAAGCAGAAGCCTCCTCAGAAGCTGTGGAGCCCCTAAAACCTCCCAGGAGGAGAGGTCCACCGTCTCTCTCTCTCTCTCTCTCTCTCTGGTCAACGGGTTCCACGGTCAAGAGGTTCTCATTACGAGGAAGGGTTAGTAAAGTTGCGTTGGGTTTCCCATCCTGTCATCTGAACGCCTTTTTGGGGTGCCCTGGACCTGGGACGGGGTGAGGGCAGCCCAGACATCTCACACAGGACCCTCCTCTCCTCCTCCAAAGAGCAGAACCTCTACAGGGTGGAGCCCCAAGGCTTGCGGGCCTTCCAGAAGGACATCAACGAGACGTCTCAAGGGAGAGGAACGGACGGGCCACCTTCTCCGGGTCTCCAGCAGAGCCACCGTCCAGTCAACCAAGGTGGTCTCTGCCCTGTGAACTTGAATCCCGTAGATAATCCCCAGACCCCCCCCCCCGACCTTGAGGGGAGCGAAGGCCACGGGCTGGGAGACTGTGGGCTTCCTGGGGCAGGAGGTGGGCTTCTGGGAGAACAGAGAAGGGCAGAGCTCCTGTGGAGGGCAGAGGAGGGAGGGAGGAAGAGAGGGACGAAGGAGAGCAGGAAGGAAAGAAAGAAGGGAGGGAGGGAGGGAGGGAGGGAGGAGAGCAGGAAGGAAGGAAAGAAGAAAGGAGGGAGAGAGAGGGAAGAAGGAAGGAAGGAAGGAAGGAAGGAAGGAAGGAAGGAAGGAAGGAAGGAAGGGGGAGACTGGAGGAAGGAGGAAGGGGAGGGAGGGAGGGAGGAAGGAAGGAGAGCAGGAAGGAAAGAAAGAAGAAAGGAGGGAAGGAAGGAAGAAGGAGGGAGGGAGAGAGGGAGGAAGGAAGGAAAGAAGGAAGGGGGAGGGGAGAAAGGAAGAAGAGAAGAAGGGGAGGGTGGAAGGAAAGAAGGAAAGAAGGAAGGAAGGAAGGAAGGAAGGAAAGCAGGAAGAAAGAAAGAAGGGAGGGAAGAAAGGAAGGCAGGAAGGAGAGCAGGAAGAAAGAAAAAAGAAAGGAGGGAGGGAAGGAAGAAGGAGGGAGGGAGGGAGGAAAGGAAGGGAGGAAGGAAGGAAGGAAGGAAGGAAGGAAGGAAGGAAGGAAGGAAGGAAGGAAGGAAGGAAGGAAGGAAGGGGAAATTGAATAATGGAAGAATTAGGACAAAAGAACTTTTCATACACACCCCTTCATCCCACTCTGGAATTCCTGAAATGGCCATCAGCTGGGTTGGCTTCAAACAAGGCTTGGATCAAGAACTCAGGGCCGCCTAAGAACCCACAACAGCCAGCAGGGAGGTCCACAAGGTGGGCTCCAAATGTCCAGGTGGTCGGTCCCAAGGTTTGACTTATGGGCCTCGAAACACCATCTTGGGGTTTTGGACCCTCCCTTGTGGACACCTGCAAAATCCACAGAATGGCCACCAGGAACACTGGGGGCTTTTAAGAAGAGACCGGACGGCCATTGTCTGAAAGGGTCTAGGGCAGGGCTAGGGAACCTTGGCTCTTTTATGACTGGTGGACTTCAACTCCCAGAATTCCTCAGCCCGTATGAGGGAAACTTTGGCCCCTTCATGACTCGCAGACTTCAACTCCCAGAATTCCTCAGCCAGCATGGAGGAACTATAGCCCCTTCATGACTCGTGGACTTCAACTCCCAGAATTCCTCAGCTCGTATGAGGGAAACTTTGGCCCCTTCATGACTGGTGGACTTCAACTCCCAGAATTCCTCAGCCAGCATGGGGGAACTTTGGCCCCTTCATGACTCGTGGACTTCAACTCCCAGAATTCCTCAGCCAGCCATGAAGGGGTTGGACTAGAAGACCTCCGAAGTCCCCTTCCAACTCTGGGATTCTGTTACTCTCTAAGGGTCTCCTCACCCTTCAACCCCTCCCTCGCCCCCTGTGGAGGATGTCACAAACAGAACAGGCACCAACAACAGCCAATGGGAGCGTTGGAAGGGGCGGGGCTCAAAGTGCCCCCAGGCAACTGTGGCCAAGAAAGGGGAGGAGCTCCCCTCTGTCTGAGAAAAGGGGCGGGCTCCGGTGCCTGATTGATGGCTGGCATTCTGAGCAGCTGGAATTGTGAAGCGCTCTTTGACAGAAGCTAGGGGGGTGGGACTTAAGCCAGAGGGAGCCAATCAGGAGGGACCTTGCCCTTGAAAGACTGCTGAGAACTAGACTTGGGTGGCAGTTAAGGCTGTGAGCCCTGGGGGCACCCACTGGCAGGAATTGAGGGAGGGGACACCCCGGGGGTCTGTCTCCCCTCTTTTCTGGCCTGGAAGCGAAGAATGACGGGCGCTTGGCTGCACCTGCTTTGGGTGCTCTTCAGACTGGGTGGGTAGAAATACTTGGGGGGGGGCAAGGTGTCCAGACTGGGGGGGGGAAGAGCGGCTGAACTACAACTCCCAGAAGCCAGCCAGCCAGGCTCAAGTTGAGGGGTATTGGGAGTTGTAGTTCCCCCGTTCCCGGAGACTCCAGAGTCCCTTGGAAGAAGACAAGCAGGTGCCCAGCTCCAAACGCTGAGTTTTATTCATTTATTTACTTATTTATGAGACTTATATATACCGCTTTAAGTGCAAGCACTCTCTAAGCGGTGTACACCAGTAAGCAATGTATATATATATATATATTTACATTGCCCCCCACAATCTGGGTCCTCATTTGACCTACCCCGGAAGGATGGAAGGCTGAGTCAACCTTGAGCCGGTGAGATTTGAACCGCTGACCTGCTGAACACAGTCAGCTAAAGTGGCCTGCAGTACTGCACTCTTAACTGCTGCGCCACCTCGGCTCACCGAGTTGGTGCCTCGGGCTGGCAGGATCGGAAGGAATCAACCAGACGAGACGCCTCTGAGCATCAAGGAGAGGAGAAGCAACCTGGAACTAAGGAGAAACTGCCCGACACTGAGGACAGTTAGCCAGTGGAACAGCTTGCTACCAGAAGTCGTGGGCGCTCTGTCGTCGTGTCTGAGACAGTGTAGGGTCTCCTGCTTGAGGTGGGGGCTGGACGAGAAGACCTCCAAGGTCCCTTCCAGCTCTGTTAGGTTCTATTCGACATCCAGAGTGCCTTCCCAGCACCAAAGGAAGCAAATCAGCATCTGCTTTGCCCTTTGCATAGTCTTTGTAACTAAGATGGAAATCCTAGACCTCTAGATCCCAAAATATCTAGGGGAGGCAGGCTTTTCCTGCTGTCTGTCTGTCATCTATCTTTTAATCTATTTTCTATCATTTATCATTTGTCTTTCTGTCTGTCACCTATCTTCTATCTTCTAATCATATTTATCTATCACCTACCATTTATCATTATAATCTATGTCTGTCTGTCTATATCTATCTATCATCTATCTATCTATCTATCTATCTATCTATCTATCTATCTATTTTCTATATATTGTCTGTCTTCTATCGTCTATATTATCTATAATCTATCATCTATCTATCTATTTATCTATCACCTATCATCTCCATATCTATCTATCTACCTACTATCTATCCATCTTCTATCTATCTATCTATCTATCTATCTATCTATCTATCTATCTATCTATCATCTCTATCTATATTCTATCTATCTGTCTATCTATCTATCTATCTATCTCTATCTCTCTATATCTATCTATCTATCATCTCTATCTATTGTCTCTATCTATATCGTCTGTCTTCTATTATCTACATTATCTATAATCTATCATCTATCTATCTATCATCTCTATATCTATCTATCTACTATCTATCCTTATTCTATCTATCTATCATCTACCATCTACCATCTATCTACCATCTATCTATCTATCTATCTATCTATCTATCTATCTATCTATCCATCCATCCATCCATCTATCTATCATCTCTATATCTATCATATGTATCTTATGTACCTCATAGAATCCTAGGACTGGAAGGGACCTTGAAGGTCTTCTAGTCCAGCCTCCGTGTCCAGGCAGAAGTCCTTATAATATCTGAGACAAACAGTTGTCTAATCTCAGTCATAAAGACGGAGCCGGGTTTTTCCGTCAGCAGGTGTCATGCCAGCTTATTCTTTTGTCAGACGCAAGGAGAGGCAGAAGGAGATTTTACTCACAGTCCTGACAAATGGCACTTAGTGGATCTGAGCTGGTGACTGGACTGGGGATCTCCCGAGGCTATCCATCCCACCCCTCCGCCATGCCAACCTGAGACTAGGCCATTTTTGTTTCCTTTCTTTCTAGGATCAATGGAATCTCCCAGCTACCTTTATTCTGAGGTGACGGTGCCTACTTTGCTGGAACAGCCCCACGGTGCCTACAGTAAGGTAATCTGGATGGTGCTTCACCAGTGGAATGGCTGCCCGATCCTGGCTAGTAAGGAAAATCCTTGAAGGTTGAAGAGCGGCTTTCCCCGCCCCAGGTCCATTCAGAGGGTGTGCACTGAAGCTCCTCCAGTCACAAACCCATTAGTGCTCACAAAGGCTGGGGCTGATGGGAACAGAGGAGGGGGAGGAGGAGGAGGAGGAGGAGGAGGAGGAGGAGGAGGACTATCTGAGCTTGGTGGTTTTCTTGCAGACGTTTAATGACCCAACTAGGGAACATCTTCAGTGCTAGAAGGGAGGAGGAGGAGGAGGAGGAGGAGGAGGAGGAGGAGGAGGAGGAGGAGGAGGAGGAGGAGGAGGAGGAGAAGAACTGTGGGGTCCTTGGTACTCTCTGAGCTGGGTGGTTTTCTTGCAGACGTTTCATGACCCAACTAGGGAACATCATCAGTGCTAGAAGGGAGGAGGAGAAGAAGGAAGGAAGGAAGGAAGGAAGGAAGGAAGGAAGGAAGGAAGGAAGGAAGGAAGGAAGGAAGGAAGGAAGGAAGGAAGGAAGGACTGTGGGGTCCCTGGTGCTCTCTGAGCTAGGTGGTTTTCTGGCAGATGTTTCATGACCCAACTAGGGAACATCATCAGTGCAAGTGAGGGTGGCGTTTGCTCCCTGTTTATAAAGAATGGCTTCCTCTGCAGCCCATACCCAGATAAGCAGGGATTAACTCCAGACAAACAATCAAGCAGAAAACAATACCTTAATCAGAGAACTGTGAAGAAGAAAACCATACCTACAGCAACACCAGCAGGGCAAGCTATTTTGTATAAATAGAGAGCAGACCCCCACTTTCCCTGACACTGATAATGTGACGTAGTCAGGTAATGAAATGTCTGCAAGAAAACAACCAAACTCAGAGACTACCCAAAACTTCACAGTCCTCCTCCTCCTTTCCACAAACCCCCAACCCTTCTAGCACTGATGATGTTCCCTAGTTGGGTCATGAAACGTCTGCAAGAAAACCCACCAAGATCAGAAAGCACCAAGGACCCCACATTCTGTCCCTTCCTTCCTTCCTTCCTTCCTTCCTTCCTTCCTTCCTTCCTTCCTTCCTTCCTTCCTTCCCTCCTTCTCCCCCTTTCTTTCTTTTCTTCCTTCTTCTTCCTTCTTTCCTTCCTCTTCCTTTCTTCCTTCTCTCCTTTCTCTCCCTTTCCTTTCTTCCTTCTCTCTTCTTTCCTTCCTTTCTTCCTCCTTCCTTCCTTCCCTTCCTTCCTTCCTTCCTTCTTCTCCTCCTCCCTTCTAGCACTGATGATGTTCCCTAGTTGAGTCATGAAACGTCTGCAAGGAAACCCACCAAGATCAGAAAGCACCAAGGACCCCACAGTCTGTCCTTCCTTCCTTCCTTCCTTCCTTCCTTCCTTCCTTCCTTCCTTCCTTCCTTCCTTCCTTCCTTCCTTCCTTCCTCCTCTTTCTTTCTTTTCTTCCTTCTTTCCTCCCTCTTCCTTCTTTTCTTCTTCCTTTCTTTTTCTCTCCCTTCTCTCCCTTTCCTTTCTTCCTTCTCTCTTCTTTCCTTCCTTTCTTCCTTCCCTTCCCTTCCCTTCCCTTCCCTTTCCTTCCTTCCTTCCTTCCTTCCTTCCTTCCTTCCTTCCTTCCTTCCTCCTCCTCCCTTCAAGCACTGATGATGTTCCCTAGTTGGGTCATGAAACGTCTGCAAGAAAGCCACCCAGCTCAGAGAGCACCAAGGATCCCATAGTCTGTCCTTCCTTCCTTCCTTCCTTCCTTCCTTCCTTCCTTCCTTCCTTCCTTCCTTCCTTCCTTCCTTCCTTCTCCTCCTCCTCCCTTCTAGCACTGATGAGGTTCCCTAGTTGGGTCATGAAACATCTGCAAGAAAGCCACCCAGCTCAGAGAGCACCAAGGACACCCACAATCTTTGGGTCTCACATTGCTAGCCTTAGGTGAACCAAACAGCGAGAAAGCAAACTCCTGACACAGGGGGGAAACCTGTGGATACACAGTCCAAGGAGTTTAATTAGACATCTTTTTTGTACATTCCAGAAAGAAATATCTTATCTGATGAAAATTGAAGGGGTTCACAGGATTCTTCACCTTTATCAGAAGTAAGTGGTTAGGATGGTGTAATTTTTTTCCCCACCTTTCCCCAAGTCTTGAGGGGAAGGATATTAGACACTGCCTGCGTTCAGTGGGAAGGCCACACTTGGAATACGGCATCCGGTTTTGGTCCCCACGATGTAAAAAAGATGTTGAGACTCTAGAAAGAGGGCAGAGAAGAGCAACAAAGATGATTAGGGGACTGGAGGCTAAAGCACATAAGGAACGGCTGCTGGAATTGGGTAGGTCTAGTTTAATGAAGAGAAGGACGAGGGGGGGACATGATAGCAGTCTGCCAGTATCTCAGGGGCTGCCCCAAAGTAGAGGGAGTCAAACTATTCTCCAAAGCACCTGAAGGCAGGACAAGAAGCAACAGATGGAAACTCATCAAGGAGAGAAGCAACCTGGAACTAAGGAGAAACTTCCTGACAGTGAGGACAATTAACCAATGGAACCACCTGCCTCCAGAAGCAGTAAATGCTCCAACACTGGAAGTTTTTTTTAAACAAATTTTATTGTTTTTTTTAATTTTTAAGACCAAGTGCTCAAGACACACCATGGTGTTAGGGTAGTCAAACATCCAAAGACAAAATGTATATACGTAATTCAATCAATACATCAAGTATTCCCTCTTTTTCCCTTAAGTAACATAATTTATTTAAAATAGTCCAATTCTAGCTTAAATTTATTCAACCGATACCTGTTTTTAAAGCTTTATAAATTTACACTACCATAATCAAATTAACTTTAAGTACAAACATTATCAATTTGGGTATCCCTTCCAAATATGTTCTAGTTCCTTAATTTTATCATAATTCTTATTTATTTCTTCTTCCACTAATATCCCTTAATTAGAATAAAATATTAATCTATCCTATACATGTCTTATCCATCAATTAATCAGTCTCTTTAAGCTGACAGAAGAAAATCAGACCTTAAATCATTTCAATCCATTAGACGGAATTCAAATTTCATCCAATTTGACGGTTTGTATCCTTAGCCAATAGCTTTTTGCGTGGAAAATAATCAAGGAGAGAAGCAACCTAGGACTAAGGAGAAACTTCCTGATAATGAGGACAATTAGCCAGTGGAACCACCTGCCTCCAGAAGTGGTGAATGCTCCAACACTGGAAGGTTTTAAGAAGAGACTGGACGGCCATTTGTCTGAAATGGTATAGGGGGGCAGGGGGTTGGACTAGATGACCTCTAAGGTCCCTTCCAACTCTATTCTATTCTAAGAGACTGGACAGCCATTTGTCTGAAATGGAATAGGGTTTCCTGCCTGAGCAGGGGGTTGGACTAGATGACCTCAAGGGTCCCTTCCAACATCATCATCATTATCATGGACAATTAGCCAGTGGAACCACCTGCCTCCAGAAGCGGTGAATGCTCCAACACTGGAAGCTTTTAAGAAGAGACTGGATGGCCATTTGTCCGAAATGGTGTAGGGTTTCCTGCCTAAGCAAGGGGTTGGACTAGATGACCTCCAAGGTCCCTTCCAACTTTATTTATTTATTTATTATTACTATTATTATTATTATTATCATTATCATCATCATCATTATCATTATTAGTGTTTTGTAAGTCACTTTTTTCAACCCTGTTGTGATTTCAAATGGTGCTAAACAAAGGATTATAAATGGAGGACTATCTGTGACTTAATGACTTCTGGGAATTCAACATCTTTTTTCTATTGCGGTGACCAAAACTGAATCCAAGTATAGTCTGAGAAATTTCTTGACAGTGAGAACAATGAACCAGTGGAACTACTTGCCTCCAGAAGCGGGGAACGCTCCATCACTGGAGATTTTTAAGAAGACACCGGGCAGCCATTTGTCTGAAATGGTGTAGGGTCTCCTGCCTGAGCAGGGGGTTGGACTAGATGACCTCCAAAGTCCCTTCCACCTCTGTGATTCTCTTAAGAAAGATAAGCATGCTTGAAGTTGACGTTTCATGAGTTGAAGTATAACTTTAGCTTTGATTCTAAGCATTTTACCCAGTGGTGAATAGGTGAACAAGCGGCCCTCTCTGTGGATTCCGCTTCCGGAAGTCCATTCTGGGCCTGGGCAACAAAAAATTAGCTACCGGTTCTGCCGAATCCCACCACTCATTTTACCTTTAAAATGACTTGCTTGCAATAGAGACATCTTAGCTGCATAATGCTTATCCATTTTTTGCATTTAGACCAGGGGTAGGCCACCTTGGCTCTTTGATGACTTGTGGACTTCAACTCCCAGAATTCCTCAGCCAGGCACGCGTGCCTGGCTGAGGAATTCTGGGAGTTGAAGTCCACAAGTCATCAAAGGGCCAAGTTTGAAGACTCTTGATTTAGAGGGTCAAAGCAGACGTCCCCACTGCACAGCCAAAGAGGACCCCTATTCTGTATTCTTTTGCTAAGTCAAGGAACAGCTGTTACAGAGCAAATACCACTTCTTTTTTTTATCTTTTCGTATGCAGGTCCTTTGTGATTCAGAATATGCCTATTTACTATCTGGATTTAAAAGGAAGGAGAACGATCCAGCATCCTAAACCAAGAGTAAGTCACTCCCTGTAATAAAATGTGGGCTTCTCTCCCTCCCTCTCTATCTATGATCCTCATCCATCAGTCATCGATCCCTCTATCCCTCCATCCATCCCTCTATCTATCTATCTATCTATCTATCTATCTATCTATCTATCTATCTATCTATCTATCGCTATCTCTCTATTTATCTATATCTATTGATCATCATATTTATCTGCCTATCTCTATTTATCATCTCTCTCTAGCTATCTAGCTATCTATATATCATCTCTTTCTCATCTCTCTCTCATCTATCATTTATATTTATCGATATCTATCTATCTATCTATCTATCTATCTATCTATCTATCACTATCTCTCTATTTATGTATATCTAGTGATCATCTATCATTATATTTATCTGCCTGTCTCTATTTATCATCTCTCTCTCTAGCTATCTAGCTATCTATATATCATCTCTTTCTCTCTCATTTCTCTATCATCTATCATTTATATTTATCAATATTTATTTATTTATTTATTTATGAGACTTATATACCGCTCTATCTATCTATCTATCTATCTATCTATCTATCTATCTATCTATCTATCTATCTATCTATATCTATTGATCATCTATCATTATATTTATCTGCCTATCTCTATTTATCATCTCTATCTAGCTATCTAGCTATCTATATATCATCTCTTTCTCTCTCATCTCATCTATCTATCATTTATCTGTATTTATCTATATCTATCTATCTATTTCTATCTATCTATCTATCAAGCTATCAAGCTATCTATCAATGTATCTATCTATCTATCTATCTATCTATCTATCGCTATCTCTGTATTTATCTATATCTATTGATCATCTATCATATTTATCTGCCTATCTCTATTTATCATCTCTATCTAGCTATCTATATATCATCTCTTTCTCTCTCATCTCATCTATCTATCATTTATCTGTATCTATCTATCTATCTATCTATCTATCTATCTCTATCTATCTATCTAACTATCTATCAAGCTATCAAGCTATCTATCAATGTATCTATCTATCTATCTATCTATCTATCGCTATCTCTCTATTTATCTATATCTATTGATCATCATATTTATCTGCCTATCTCTATTTATCATCTCTCTCTAGCTATCTAGCTATCTATATATCATCTCTTTCTCTCTCATCTCTCTCTCATCTATCATTTATATTTATCGATATCTATCTATCTATCTATCGCTATCTCTCTATTTATGTATATCTAGTGATCATCTATCATTATATTTATCTGCCTATCTCTATTTATCATCTCTCTCTAGCTATCTAGCTATCTATATATCATCTCTTTCTCTCTCATTTCTCTATCATCTATCATTTATATTTATCAATATTTATTTATTTATTTATTTATGAGACTTATATACCTATCTATCTATCTATCTATCTATCTATCTATCTATCTATCTATCTATCGCTATCTCTCTATTTATCTATATCTATTGATCATCTATCATATTTATCTGCCTATCTCTATTTATCATCTCTATCTAGCTATCTATATATCATCTCTTTCTCTCTCATCTCATCTATCTATCATTTATCTGTATCTATCTATCTATCTATCTCTATCTATCTATCTAACTATCTATCAAGCTATCAAGCTATCTATCAATGTATCTATCTATCTATCTATCTATCTATCTATCTATCTATCTATCTATCTGGCTATCTGGCTATCTATCTATCAATCAATCAATCTAGCTAGCTAGCTAGCTATATCTGGTTAATTGTCCTCACTGTCGGGAAATTTCTCCTTAGTTCCAGGTTGCTTCTCTCCTTGATGAGTTTCCATCCATTGCTTCTTGTCCTGCCTTCAGGGGCTTTGGAGAAGAGGTTGACCCCCCTGTTTTCCATGGCAGCCCCCCAGATATTGCAAGATGGCTATCATGTCACCCCTAGTCCTTCTTTTCAGACATACCCAATTCCTGCAATCAGGAATTATTGCTCTTCTCCGGGCCCTTTCCAGAGTCTCAACATCTTCCCGTGTCTCCTCTGTTTCTGAAAGGCTGAGATAACTTTTTCACCTCTCGGCTGCCACTGTTCCCCCCAAGGTCGTTCTCACACACACCCTCGCACCTCGGTTTCCACTCCCCGCAATGCCTTTTAATCACTTCTGAAGCAGGATGTCAACGCTGCGTTACATCGGATGTTCTTGCTTTGACAACATATGGAGACCCGTCCTTTTTCTTTCTTATGCTTTACTCCTAGAGTTAGGTGATACTGGGGGAGGAGGAGGAGGAATGTGATGGGAGTTAAGTTAGACATAACAATGTTGCAATAGTGTGTGAATTCAGGGCTTTTGAAATAAGAGATGATAAGGAATGGCAGGTTGGAATAAAGGAGGGAAGGCCTGCATTTCAAGCTAATTGGCGAATGTGATTTGTGACTGTGAATTGGAGGAGGGAATTGTGCTTTGATACCATGTGCTCAGGGAAGGGGAATTCAGATTTTGGCTTGGCCTATGTACGTGCCGATGCTATGCTACTGGAATAAAGATTCTTTAAGGTAAACAGTGCCTCAAAGTTCTTTGAAGAGTTTCATCTGTCGGAACCAGGACACGGCCTTTCTCTGCCCCCTTCCCCTCCTCCTTTGCAGATTGACTGCTATTACAGTGGCTACGTGGAAGATCTTCCCAGTTCAGACGTGGTCATCTCCACCTGCAACGGTCTTTGGTAACGGCTTGGCTGTGGGTCCCGTGCTCTGCAAAATGGCACCTGACTGATAGGCTGGGTGGGTGGGAAATACAGGTGGGTCCTGGATGCAGGGAAGGGGAGGCTGGGCCTGCGGGGAAAGTGGCAGACTTGATCAGTTAGAGAAGTGAAATACACAGGGACTGAGCAAGGGGCTCCCATCTGAGATAATTCCGTCTTTGGAAAGATACCAACCACTTTGGAAAGTGTACATTTTCTTGTACGCCTGAACCTTTTAGATTTCCTGGAATGAAATCAGCTGCACAAGAAAATAATAGAATAGAGTAGAGTAGAGTAGAGTAGAGTAGAGTAGAGTAGAGTAGAGTAGAGTAGAGTAGAGTAGAGTAGAGTAGAGTAGAATAGACATAGGAATGAATAGAATAGAATAGAATAGAATAGAATAGAATAGAATAGAATAGAATAGAATAGAATAGAATAGAATGGAGTGGAGTGGAGTGGAGTGGAGTGGAGGAACGGAGCAGAGAGAAGAGGAGAGGAGAGGATAATATATGGAATGGAATGGAGTGGAGTGGAGTGGAGGAGCTGAGCAGAGTGGAGTGCAGCAGAGTAGAGTAGAATATATGGAATCGAATTAGAATTAGAATAGAGTAGAGTGGAGTGGAGTGGAGTGGAGTGGAGTAGAGTAGAATATATGGAATGGAGTGGAGTAGAGTAGAATATATGGAGTAGAGTAGAGTAGAGTAGAGTAGAGTAGAGTAGAGTAGAGTAGAATAGAATAGAATAGAATAGAATAGAATAGAATAGAATAGAATAGAATAGAATAGAGCTGGAAGGGACCTTGGAGGTCTTCTAGTCCAGCCCCCTGCTCAAGCAGGAGGTCCTATACCATTTCAGACAAGTGACTCTCCAGCCTCTTCTTAGAAATCTCCAGTGATGGAACACCCATGATTTCTGGTGGCCAGCTGTTCCACTGGTTAATTTTCCTCACTGTTAGGAAGTTTCTCCTTAATTCCAGGTTGCTTCTCTCCTTGATTGGTTTCCAACCATTGTTTCTCGTCCTTCCCTCTGTTGCTTTGGAGAATAAAACTATTTTAGTCCTTAAAATATTTAGTGTTCCAGTCTTCCAGTATCTCAGGGGCTGCCCCAAAGAAGTGGGAGTCAAGCTCTTCTCCAAAGCGCCTGAAGGCAAAATAAGAAGCAACGGGTGGAAACTCATCAAGGAGAGAAGCAACCTGGAACTAAGGAGGAATTTCGTGACAGTGAGGACAATTAATTAATGGAACTCCTTGCCTCCAGAAGCGGTGGATGCTCCAACACTGGAAGTTTTGAAGAAGAGACTGGACAGCCATTTGTCTGAAATGGCATAGGGTTTCTTACCTGAGCAAGGGGTTGGACTCGATGACCTCCAAGGTCCCTTCCAGCGTTCTGTTCTGTTCTATGAAAACTACTTCTGCTGAGATGTGAATTGAGGGTCCGTCGTAAGTCGCCTTTCTCAGCGCCGTTCGAATTTCGGACGGACACTAAACGAATGATTCGAAGTCCAGAGGAACCTGGACCGTCCCGGGGAGACGGTTGTCCAATTTTTTCTGGAGGACCTCCAGCGACGGAGACCCTCGTTCGGGTCCTGGCTGTTCTGTGGTGTGATGTCCTGCAATCTCCTTCTCCAACGTCCAGGGGTTACGTACAGATCGGGAACCTGACCTACCAAATCCAGCCGATCGACAACTTCAGCGGGTTCAAGCACCTCCTCTATCGCAAGGCTCCGGAGCCGAATCCTCCGTGCCGAGGGGTGGTGGTGGTGGAAGAGATGGGCCTGGGGGCCAGGCCGACAACGGTCCACGCACCGGAGCCGAAGGACGCCGTAGTAAGTTCTCTCCTCCCTGATCCGCCTTGGGCAACGTTAAGATGTGGGGAGCTTGACTTATTTGTTTATTTTTATCAATCGTTCAAGGAGACGAAGGTCATCATTCCCCCCCTCCTCCTGTTGTCCCCACAACAACCCTATGAGGTGGGCTGGGCTGAGAGGGAAGGACTGGCCCAAAGTCACCCAGTCAGTTTTTATGCCTGAGGCAGGACTAGAATTCACTGTCTCCTGATGACGGGCCCATCACCCAGCTACTTTCCTGCCTGAGGCAGGACTAGAACTCACCGTCTCCTGGCGATTGGCCCAAAGTCACCCAGTCGGTTTTCATGCCTGAGGCAGAACTAGAATTCACCATCTCCTGGCGATTGGCCCAAAGTCACCCAGTCAGTTTTCATGCCTGAGGCAGAACTAGAATTCACCGTCTCCTGGTGACTGGCCCAAAGTCACCCAGTCGGTTTTCATGCCTGAGGCAGAACTAGAATTCACCGTCTCCTGGCGATTGGCCCAAAGTCACCCAGTCAGTTTTCATGCCTGAGGCAGAACTAGAATTCACCATCTCCTGGCGATTGGCCCAAAGTCACCCAGTCAGTTTTCATGCCTGAGGCAGGACTAGAACTCACCGACTCCTGGTGATTGGCCCAATGTCACCCCTTCAACTTTGGTGTCTAAAACATGAACTAGAACTCCCCGTCTCCTGGTGATGGTCCCCAAGTCACCTTTCTTTTGCCTCCCACCCCTGAGGTCTCTACTTTCCTTTCAGCCACATTTCCCGGGGAAGAACACGCCATCGAGATACCTGGAATACTTTGCCGTTTGTGACCATTCTGTGGTAAGCAACCACCATAGGTTAACCGGGTTAGATCCCGGTTAGCCTCTCCAGAAGCAGCTGCAGAACATTTTGCTCCTTCCTCCTGTTCTGCTCTACTAACTCTGTAGCCCATTGGTTCTCAAACGCCACCACTTTAAGATGGGCGGGCTTCAACTCCCAGAATTCCTCAGCCAGTCCACACATCTTGAAGTTGAATTCTGGGAGTTGAAGTCCACCCATCCTGAGTGTGAATTCTGGGAGTGGAAGTTCACACATCCTAAAGATGAATTCTGGGAATGGAAGTCCACACACCTTGAAGTTGAATTATGGGAGATGAAGTCCACATATGTTGAAGTTGAATTCTGGGAGTTGAAGTCCACACCTCTTGAACTTGAATTCTGGGAGTTGAAGTCCACACATCTTGAACTTGAATTCTGGGAGTGGAAGTCCACACATCTTAAAGTTGAATTCTGGGAGTTGAAGTCCACGCATCTTAAAGTTGAATTCTAAGAGTGGAAGTCCATACACCTTAAGGTTGAATTCTGGGAGTGGAAGTTCACACATCCTAAAGTTGAATTCTGGGAGTGGAAGTCCACACACCTTGAAGTTGAATTATGGGAGTTGAAGTCCACGCATCTTGAACTTGAATTCTGGGAGTTGAAGTCCACCCATCTTGAAGTTGAATTCTGGGAGTTGAAGTCCACCCATCTTGAAGTTGAATTCTGGGAGTTGTAGTCCACCCATCTTGAACTTGAATTCGGGAAGTGGAAGTCCACCCATCTTAAAGTTGAATTCTGGGAATTGAAGTCTACCCATCTCAACGTGACCGAGGTTGAGTATCATTTAGCCCTTCCACACAGTTCTCTCTTCTACAGTCACAGACTCGGCACTCAGCAGGACACTCAGACCCACATCTGGAGAATCCAGAGGTTTTGACCCAATGTGCAATTGTCTTCAGTTCAAACTCTCCTAATGTGTGTGCCACATTAGGAAACAGGCACACAAGGGGCAGAGTAGCACCTATGCCACGGTGATGCCCGTTTCATCTTTTCTGGCATAAGAGTTTTCGCCTTCGGATTGCCGGGAACTAATTGGTGCTCCCTTCCCACCCTAATATTTATTTCTTTAATTTATTAGTTCAACTAATAGGCTGCCCCATTATCAATCCTTTAGTAGAAGGGCACAAAAAGTGTCCTCCATGACGGCCCAAAATCTCTCGTCCATGGCCAAAATCATATTCTCCTGGACAACTTTCCATGAGAAGTAAAAACGAAAAGCCCCCACAAGCAGGTAGTCCTCAATTTGCAACCCGTTCGTTTAGTGACCGTTCAAAGTTACAACAGGCACTTAAAAAAGGGACTGGTGATCCGTTTTGCACATTATTTTGCACATTATTTTGCAGCGTCCCCATGGTTACGTGATCAAAATTCGGATCCTGGGCAACTGACTCGTAGTTACGACGGTTGCATTAGCCCGGGGGTGTGTGTGTCATGTGACCCTCTTCCGACCAGCAAAGTCAAAATGGGGGAAGCCCGATTCGCTTAACAACCATCTGGCGCGCTCAACCTCTGCATTGATTCACTTAAGAACGATGGCAAGGAAGGTCATTAAAAGAGGCAGAGCCCGCTTAGCGACCGCCTTGCTTCAAACGGTTGCAACTTCAAATGGCCACTAAATGAATGCAAGTCGAGGACTGCCTGTTCTTTAAGTATCCCCCCCTCCCCCGAATGAAAGGCCCCGAATGGGCGGGTGAGGGAGGGAGATCTGCAACCAGAGACTGGGGGCGAGGGAAGCCCCAGGAAGAAGGGGGTCGGTCTGGAAAAGAGCCACCATCCCGGGGGTCCCGAAAAACCCACGCAAGGAGTCTGGCAGGATGGGTGCGCACACAGCACCCCTGCAAAGGCCCTTCTCTCCTCCATCCTCAGTTCCAGTGGGCCAAGCAGAATGTCACTCAAGAGATGCTGATGGTGCTTCAGATTCTCTCGGTGGTTCACCATGTAAGTAAATCCCAGAATCCGAGGGCGGGAAGGGACCTTGGGGGTCTTCTAGTCCAGCCCCCTGCCCAAGGCAGAAGACTATGCCATCCTGGACAAATGGCTGTCTGGTATTTTCTTGAGGGCCTCCAGCAACTGAGCACCCAGAACTCCAGGGGCATCCATCCCTCCCTCCATATCCATATCCATATATCTATATCCATATCTCCATATGCATATCTATATGCATATCTATATCATACATATCTATCATGCCATATTTATCTCTCTGGATACGTATATCTATCTATCTATATATCCATCCATCATCTATCTATCTATCTATCTATCTATCTATCTATCTATCTATCTATCCATCATCTATATCTATCTATCTATCTATCTATCTATCTATCTATCTATCTATCTATCTATCTATCTATCTATCTAATATAAATATCTCTTATGTATCATCTATCATGCCATATTTATATCTGTCTGTCTGTCTGTCTGTCTATCTATCTATCTATCTATCTATCTATCTATCTATCTATATCTGCTCTGTATCTATCTGTCTATTATCTATCTATATCTTCTCTATCTATCTATCTATCTATCTATCTAACTATCTATCTATCTATCTATCTATCTATTATCTAGCTATCATCTATCTATCTATCTATCTATTTATCTATCTATCTCATCTAAATATCTCTTATGTCTATCATCTATCATGGTATATTTATATCTATCTATCTATCTATCTATCATCTAAATATCTATATATCTCATCCAAATATGTCTGTCATCTATCATGCCATATTTATCTCTACCTGTCTCTCTATCTATCTCTATCTATCTATCTATCTATCTATCATCTAAATATCTATATATCTCATCCAAATATGTCTATCATCTATCATGCCATATTTATCTCTACCTGTCTATCTATCTATCTCTCTATCTATCTATCTATCTGCCTATCTATACATCATCTATCTATCTATCTATCTATCTATCTATCTATCTATCATCTAAATATCTCTTATGTATCATCTATCATGCCATATTTATATCTGTCTGTATCTATCTATCTATCTATCTAACTATCTATCTATCTATCTATTATCTAGCTATCATCTATCTATCTATCTATCTATCTATCTATTTATCTATCTATCTCATCTAAATATCTCTTATGTCTATCATCTATCATGCTATATTTATATCTATCTATCTATCTATCTATCTATCTATCTATCTATCTATCTATCATCTAAATATCTATATATCTCATCCAAATATGTCTATCATCTATCATGCCATATTTATCTCTGTCTGTCTGTCTGTCTATCTATCTATCTATCTATCTATCTATCTATCTATCTATCTATCTATCTATCCACCCACCCACCCACCCACCCATCCATCCATCCATCTATATCACAGCTGACTCAGGAATTCTGGGAATTGAAGTCTGCAGGTCATCCAAGGACCTGGTTCCCCATGCCTGCTGTAAGGCATCCATCTCCAGTGTGACTCACCTGGCAGGTAAGAGGATGGCCACGCCTACCTTTCCCCTCGCAGGTGTACAGCGACATCGGCCTCCACATAGTCCTGACAGGCATGGAGGTGTGGACCGTAAAGGACCCCCTGCCCCTCAGCAAACTGTTCGGGGAAAGGGTGCTAGCCTTCCAGCACTACGCCAATTCTGAGCTTCAGCGCCAGACCCACTTTGACCACGCCACGTTATTCACGTGAGAATGCGGAGTTTGCTGCGGGAGAGACGTAAATCTTGGGGTCCTCCTCTTCCTTGGAGGACCCCAGCAATTGGGGTCGCCATGCTCCCCGTTGTCCGCCTCCTACTTGGAGTCCCTGACACTCTGACCGTCGTAAATAGGAACCAGTTGCCAAGCGTCTGCATTTTGATCATGTGACCCCCACAGGGGGGAGGCTGCAGCTGTCCTAAGTGTGAAAAAGGGTCGTAAGTCACTTTTCCCAGCGGGTTGAAATGAATTGCCGTAAGTCGAGGACTGCCTGCATTTCAATGCGAATGCTTAAAATCAGGTTAAGACGATAAAAGCCAGTGAAAAACTTAAAAACAGCCAACAACGTTGGAACGGTCTGAGTCGAACGGGGTGTTTTCCGCCTTGCAGGAATGTGGCTCAAGACGACCTGTTCGCAAAGACGTGGAAGTCGCCCGAGTGTCTTCAGAAACAGGTCTCCGTTTCTGTGGTCAAAGTAAGGAAAGGGGCGCGTGGGGCAAAGGGAGTGGGGGGCTCAGACTGGGCCAGGGAATTCCCTGGCTCTCCAAATAGGTCCACTGTAAGCTTTGTGGACTTCAACTCCCAGAATTCCCCAGTGACAGGTAGAAAAAGAGGGGGGAGGAGAGAGAGAAATAGATAAAGGGAGAGAGAGAGAGAGAGAGAGAAAGAGAGGGAGAGAGAAAGAGAAATAGATAAAGGGAGAGAGAGTAAGAGAGAGAGACAGGGAGAAAGAGAAAGAAAGAAAAAGAAAGAAAGGGGGAAGAGAGAAATAGATAAAGGGAGAGAGAAAGAGACAGAAAGAGGGAGAGGGAGAAAGGGAGGAGGGAGAGAGAAAGGGAGAGAAAGAAAAGGAGAGAGGGGGAGAGAGAGACGAGAGGGGGAGAGAGAAATAGATAAAGGGACAGAGAGAAAGAGAGACAGAGGGAGAAAGAGGGAGAATGAAAGAGAGAGAGAAAGAGAGAAGAGAGGGGGAGAAATAGATAAAGAGAGAGAGAAAGAGAGACAGAGAGAGGGAGAGAGGGAGAAAGAAAGAAGGGAGAGAAAGGGAGAGAGAGAGAGAAGGAGAGAGGGAGAGAGAAAGAGAAAGAGATAAAGAGGGGGAGGAAACAGCGAGAAAGAGAGAAAGAGAGGGTAAAAGAGAAAGAGAGAGAGAGAGAGAGAGAAAAAGAGAAAGATGGTAGAGGTGAGTAGCTGTGCAAATAAATGGGATGGATGGATGGAGAGGGGGAGGGAGGGAACTCTCCCGGAGTCGTGGCTGCTCCATCGTTGGAGGTTGTCAAGAAAAGATCGGAGAACCCTTTGACCAGGATGGCATTAAGCTCTCCTGTCTTGAGCAGGGGGTCAGACTAGAAGACCTCTAGGGTCCCTCCCAGCCCTGGGATACTGCCATTCTGGGATTCCACTTAGGTCTGCTTCACCGCTTCCTCTTCCCTCCCTTTCCCTGCCCTGCCGGGCCCAGATTTCTCCGTCTGCCACGGACGTCGGGGTCTCCGCTGCGCACCAGCTGGGCCACGCCCTTGGCTTCGCCCACGATGACTTCCCACGGGCGGACGGGCGGCCCTGTGGATGCAACGCCACCACCCAAGCCGGCCACTGCCTCATGCATGCGGCCACGGCGTGAGTAGCCCCCCCCCCAAATTTTCCCACGCCAACTAAGACGGGGGTTAAGTGAGTTTTCCCCTGTTTTGCGACCTTCATTGCCACGGTCGTTAAGGGAATCACTACAAGTTGTTAAATTAGTACAGGTAGTCTTCAACTTACGTCTACAACTGAGCCTCAAATTTTTTGCTAAATGAGACGTTTGTTGAATGGGTTTTGTCTCATTTTATGACCTAGCTCGCCAGCTTTTTTAAGTGAATGACATAATAATAATAATAATAATAATAATAATAATGATGATGATGATGATGATGATGATGATAATGATAATGTTGGAAGGGACCTTAGAGGTCATCTAGTCCAACTCCCTTCTCAGGCAGGAGACCCTATACCAGTGGTTCTCAACCTTTTTAATGCCGCGACCCCCAACCGGTCGTAAGTCGAGGACTACTCAACTGTTGTAGCACCGTTTGCAGAATGGGACTTTTGGCGGGCTCAGCAGGGCAGAGACAGCCTGGACAATTCCTATTGGCCTTTGAAAGCCAATAGAATTAGACTCTGTTCAAGAGAGTCTATTCTATTGGCTTTCAAAAGCCAATAGAATAAAAGGGAGTAGCACAGCTAAGGAAAAGGGGGAAAAAAATGGCGGACTGCGTTGTTTGGCGACCCCCGTGAAATGGTCGTTCGACCCCAAATGGGGTCCCGACCCACTGGTTGAGAACCACTGCCCTATACCATTTCATAACAACAACAACAATAATAATAAAGTTGAAGGGACCTTAGAGGTCATCTAGTCCAACCCCCTGCTCAGGCAGGAGACCCTATACCATTTCATAACAACAATAAAAACAATAATAATAATAATAAAGTTGGAAGGGACCTTAGAGGTCATCTAGTCCAACCCCCTGCTCAGGCAGGAGACCCTAGACCATTTCAGACAAATGGCCGTCTGGTCTTTTCTTAAAAACCTCCAGTGTTGGAGCATTCAACGCTTCTGGTGGCAGGTGGTTCCACTGGTTAATTGTTCTGACTGTCAGGAAGTTTCTCCTTGCAGATATTAAGTTACTAACACGGTCGTTAAGCGAATCCGGCTCCCCCCGTTGACTTTGCTCGTCAGAAGGTCGCAAAAGGGGAGCACGTGACACACACACACCCGGGACGACGCGACCGTCGTAACTATGAATCAGTGGCCAAGTGCCCGAATTTTGATCACGTGACCCCGGGACACTTTGAGGGTCATAAATGTGAAAAATGGCCTTAAGTCCCCTTTTTTCAATGCGGTCATAACTTTGAATGGTCGTTAAATGGACAGTTATAAGTCAGGGACTCTCTGTAACACGGTCGTTAAGGGAGTCAGGCTTCCCCTATTGATGTTGCTCGCCAAACGTTTGCAAAAGGGGATCAGGTGACCTCTGGACACTGCAACCGTCGTAAGTACATGTCTGTTGCCAAGCCTAGCAGCAAGGAGAAAAAAAAATATTAGTTCTAAATATGAGATAGTAGATATAAAGAGGAGGAGAGAGAAAGTGTTAAATGTGGAAATAAGAGAAATGTTTGGTTAATAAATTTAAGATTTTAAAGTACCTGAGAGTTATCAGAACAATTAACCAGTGGAACCACCTGCCTCCAGAAATGGTGAATGCTCCAACACTGGAAGTTTTTAAGAAGAGACTGGACAGCCATTTGTCTGAAATGGTTTAGGGTTTCCTGCCTGAGCAGGGGGTTGGACTAGATGACCTCCAAGGTCCCTTCCAACTTTATTACTACTACTATTATTATTATTATTATTATTAATTTGTTGATGTAGATGGTGAGAACCTGCATAGATAACATGTGTATTCTGAATATTAGACTTTGGGAGGTACGGTGATAAAGGAAGTGGGGGTCATTTGAAGTGTGGCAATGATCATTATTAAACGTTAAATTTAAATATTAATGGGAAATTAATATTGAGAAAAACTGATTCGGTCATTGATTGTCTAAGGATTGAAAGTTAAAGCAATTAAGATATATGTTGACTTAAAATTATGGATAAAGGTTAGAAAGTTACCTTTTCTTTGATTGACAGAACAAGAATTATATTGGTTAAAACAGGAGACAGTCGATATTAAAGGAGAAAGAGAAGGAATGGGGGTTGTAACAGTTTGAGATCTGTACTAATGATATCTATGTGTAATGGAGCAGGGGGTTGGACTAGATGACCTCCAAGGTCCCTTCCAACTTTATTATTATTATCATTGCTCTTCAGATATTCTTCCAAAGCCATTTTTTCTTCTTCAACCATCTGATGTACTTGTAGCATTCCACGCCCACCTATTTGCCTTGGTAGATAAAGTCTATCAACGTCACTGCGTGGATGAAGGGCATGATTCATTGTCATTATTTTTCTGTTAATTATTATTATTATTATTATCGATCATCGCACAGTCAGCCAGATGTTCAGACTGGATTTGGCATTTTGTCTACCTATCGAGTCCTTACCCAGGACCTGGGATAGGCAGATGTGGATGTTTGATGGTATTACAGATATCGTCGCAGGATGGAAGCAGTTCCTAATAAGGCTGCCTTTTGCAATTGACTAATAGCGAATTTGTCAATGCCAATGGTGTTCAAGTGGTGCTCCAGTTGTTTTGGGATTGCACCCAAGGAGCCTATGACTATTGGTACTACCCTTGCTTGCTTTTGCCACAGTCTTTCTATTTCTATTTGTAGGTCTTTGTATTTTGTTATCTTCTCCAGTTCTTTCTCTTCTATTCTGCTGTCTCCAGGCACTGCCACGTCCACTATCCAGACTTTTTTGTCTTTCTTATCGACAATTGTTAAGTCTGGGGTGTTATGTTGCAGGTGCTTGTCTGTTTGAATTCTGAAGTCCCAGAGCAGTTTAATTTTATCATTTTCTATGACTTTCTCTATTTTATGATCCCACCAGTTTTTGCTTACAGGCAAATGATATTTTTTGCAGATCTTCCAATGCACCATTGTTGCTACTTTGTCATGCCGCTGCTTGTAATCAGTCTGTGCAATCTTCTTGCAACAGCTTACCAAGTGGTCCACTGTTTCTTCAGCTTCTTTGCATAGGCGGCACTTACTGTCTGTTGCTGTCTTCTCAATTTTGACTTTATATGCATTTGTCCTTAAGGCTTGGTCTTGTGCAGCCAGAATTAGTCCCTCGGTCTCTTTCTTCAATTTTCCTGCTCTTAGCCATTGCCAGGTCTTGTTATTATCTGCTTTCCCAGCTATTTTTTTAATGTATTGGCCATGTAGTGCTTTGTCTTCCCATGCCTCTATTCTGTTCTTCATTTGGTCTTTCTTGTAGGCCAGTTTGGTCTCTCCAGTAGTCAGTAAGCCTTCCTGATATACTAATTTCAGTGCATCTTCATCATTGTTCTTCAGATATTCTTCCAAAGCCATTTTTTCTTCTTCAACCATCTGATGTACTTGTAGCATTCCACGCCCACCTATTTGCCTTGGTAGATAAAGTCTATCAATGTCACTGCGTGGATGAAGGGCATGATTCATTGTCATTATTTTTCTGGTCTGCCTATCCATTGCTTTTAGTTCTGCTTGAGTCCAGTCCACTATTCCAGCTGTGTACCTAATGACTGGGATTGCCCAGGTGTTGATTGCCTTTATGGTATTTCCTCCATTGAGTTTGGATTTTAAGATCTTCTTCACTCTCTTGATGTATTCACCTCTAATCTTTTTCTTGACTTCAGTGTGCTTGATGTTGTCAGCTTGAAGGATACCCAAGTATTTGTAGTACTCTTCCTCATCCAGACTCTTAATGTTATTTTCGTGGGGCATCTTGATTCCTTCAGTTTTCACTATTTTTCCTTGTTTGATAGTAAGTGTGGCACATTTGTCCAAGCCAAACTCCATTACAATATCTTGGCTATATATACGGACAGTGTTGAGCAGCGATTCTATTTCAGATGATGTTTTTCCATACAGCTTCAGATCATCCATATAAAGGAGGTGGGATAGTCTGGCAGATGTTTTTGATGTTTGATAGCCATGTCCTGAGTTATTCAGTATTGTTGACAGAGGAAACAGTGCAATAACAAATAGTAATGGTGATAATGAATCTCCTTGAAATATTCCTCTCTTGATATTAACCTCTCCCAGCCTCTCACCATTGATCTGCAACTGTGTCTTCCATTGTGCCATCGATCTTTGCACAAATTTTCTGATGTTTCTACTGACTCCTGTTATTTCTAGGCACTTTATTATCCAATCATGTGGCAGAGAGTCAAATGCCTTTTTGTAGTCAATCCATGCCACATTCAGGTTGGTCTTCCTTCTCTTGCAGTTTTCCAAGATCATTTTGTCTATTAGGAGTTGATCTTTTGTTCCTCTGCTATTGGGGCGGTTTCCTTTCTGCTCAGGTGGAAAGAGATTGTTTTCAACTAGATGCTGTTGTACTGCATCAGCTACCACACCAGTTAGTAATTTGAAAGTTGTTGGTAAGCAGGTAATTGGCCTGTAGTTACCTGGTGTTGCCCCTTTTGCTGGATTTTTCATTATTAGGTAGGTTTTCCCAGTTGTTAGCCACTTTTCAATTTCTCCTCCTTGTAGTATATTGTTGAACTGTTTGGCAATGAGTGGGTGTATAACAGTTAGATGTTTCAACCAAAACCCATGCAGTTCATCTTCACCTGGTGCTGACCAATTTTTGATTTTCTTTGCTCTTTTTTCTACCATTTTTGTTGTTATTACTAGTTCTTTCATTTCAACTTCTGTTTTATTTGCATCCACCTCTTTTAACCAAGCCGCATCCTTGTTGTATTTCTTTGGGTTATCCCATATCTGCTTCCAGAACTGCACTGTTTCTTCCTTGTCAGGTACTGACTGATTCCTTGCAGTTTCTCCATTGATGGATTGGTAGAAACGTTTCTGATTGGATTGAAATTGGAGGTTCTGCCTATAGTTTGCAATTTGAGCTTCATATCTACTGATTTTCCTGGCTATAGCTGTTATTTGTTGCTTTATTATTTCCAGTGCTTCCTTGATCTTCCTTGTTTCTAAGTGGTATTTCTTGATTAGGTATTCTTTGGTCTTCTTGTTCTTCAGCTTCTTTTCTTTCATCTGTTCTAGCTTGCTTGCATGTGATCTTAACTTGCTGATCTTATTTTCTAGTCTAACCTTCCATTTTTCTGGTGCACTGTTTGTTTGTTTTTCTTTTTGTTGATTTTGCATCCCAGGTATTCTGTTATAACTGCAGCTGTGCTGTACATTAGTTGGTTTGTTTCTTGCAGTGAATTGGTGCTTATACTTGATATTGCAGTATTTGCATCTTTTAATGCTTGTGCTAGCTGTTTCTTTGGAACAAGCTTCAATGCAGGTAGCCTTATTCTGTTGTTTTTGTGCTGTTCTAGATGCTCAGTTATTCTTTGTTTCAGTTCTTTTATTTCTTTAGTTAGAGGGTTTTGTTCTTCCTGAGGAAGAGGTGCCTGGTTTCCAAATGAGAACAGTTGTATATCTCTGCTGGATTCCTTCACTGCCAACTCCCCCTGGTTTGCCTCTACATTCTGGATTACTTCTGGTAAGGCTTTGATTTCTTTGCCCTGGGTAAACCTTTGCAGTTCGTCCAATTCTGTTTCTGTGAATATTTTATTTCGTGTTATAAATCGGCGTTGATCTGCTAGTCTCTGTTCTGTTATTTCTGATTCTGGATGTTGTTCTTTCCAGAACTGGTGCATTCGTTTTAGATATCCTCTTCTTGTTGGACTTGATCTGTAGTAACAGATCATTATTTCTTTGTTTTCCATCACTGTGTATCTGCGACGGGTAAAGACCTTTTCTTCCAGTAGTTCTGCAGCTGCTGGCCCTGGTTGCTCAGCCAACAGTCCTGAGTCCTGTAACCCATTTTTCACCAGATATCCAGGAACTCCAACATCTAGTGCGGACCTTGTTAACCCGGGTGACGTCCAAGCCGGTATGGCATTCTGCAATTTACGTCTCACCATATTTTTTATGGGAGAGACACTCTTTGTCTGACTCCTCTGATGAGACTTGTCCAGTATGGTTGAACCTCTGGCATAGCTCTCATCTTCCTCAGAGTACACAAGCCCCACAACCACGTCAAGGTAGTGCCTCACTGGGGGTATTATTATTATTATTATTATTATTATTATTATTATTATTATTGATCATCACACAGTCAGCCAGATGTTCAGACTGGATTTGGCATTTTGTCTACCTATCGAGTCCTTACCCAAGACCTGGGATAGGCAGATGTGGATGTTTGATGGTATTACAGATATTGTCGCAGGATGGAAGCGGTTCCTAGTAAGGCCGCCTTTTGCAATTGACTAATAGCGAATTTGTCAATGCCGATGGTGTTCAAGTGATGCTCCAGCTGTTTTGGGATTGCATCCAAGGCACTTATTATTATTATTATTATTATTATTATTATTATTATTATACCCAGCCGCCACGTTTGCTTTCAAGTATTTAAATGTAATATTAGAAAATCAATAAAAATTTACCAAAAACAAAGCCTCTGAATTTTGATTGCGTGATCCCGGGGGACACTGCAACGGTCGTAAGTGCGAGTCACGTTTTTCGGCGCCGTTGCAACCACACACGGTCGCTGAATGAACAGTTGTAATGTGAGGACCGCCTGCAAGTCACGGATCCTCTCTCTTGTTGCAGAAAACGCTACGCGCTGAGCAACTGCAGCAAAGAGACCTACTTCGCGTTCCTGCAGGGCCCAGGGAGGGACTGCTTCCTCAATTTGCCCAAAGATGTCACACCGAAAAAGACGTGCGGCAACGGCATTGTGGAGGATGGAGAGCAGTGCGACTGTGGCACGGATGAGGTCAGTGCCTCTGCCTCCAGGACAACGCGCTTCATTTGGGCGCTGTCTAACAAAATGAAATTCAAGGGTGGAAAAAGGCAGGTTCTACATTTAGGCAAGAAAAACCAAATGTACAGGTATAGTATAGAATCATGGGTCTTCAAACTTGGCCCTTTTATGACTCCTGGACTTCAACTCCCAGAATTCCTGAGCCAGCTATGCTGAGGGGAAAGGGAGGTTTCCAAACTGAGCCAGGCTGGCTGAGGAATTCTGGGAGTTGAAGTCCATGAGTCATGAAGGGGCCATAGTTCCCCCATGCTGGCTGAGGAATTCTGGGAGTTGAAGTCCACGAGTCATGAAGGGGCCATAGTTCCCCCATGCTGGCTGAGAAATTCTAGGAGTTGAAGTCCAGAAGTCATGAAGGGGCCAAAGTTTCCCCATGCTGGCTCAGGAATTCTGGGAGTTGAAGTCCACGAGTCATGAAAGGGCCATAGTTCCCCCATGGTGCCTCAGGAATTCTGGGAGTTGAAGTCCCCATGAAGGGGCCATACTTTCCCCCATGCTGGCTCAGGAATTCTGGGAGTTGGTCCCCAAGTCATGAAGGGGCCATAGTTCCCCCATGCTGGCTGAGGAATTCTGGGAGTTGAAGTCCGCAAGTCATGAGGGGGCCATAGTTCCCCCATGCTGGCTGAGGAATTCTGGGAGTTGAAGTCTGCAAGTCATGAAGGGGCCATAGTTCCCCCATGCTGGCTCAGGAATTATGGGAGTTGAAGTCCAGGAGTCATAAAAGAGCCAAGGTTGCCTACCCCTGGTATAGGTGGCCCCTTGCTCAATAGTAGCAACTGTGAGAGGGACCTCGGAGTCCTAATGGACAATCCCTTAAATAGGAGCCAGCCGTGTGCTGTAGCTGCCAAAAAGGCCAACACAGTGCTGGGCTGCATTAACAGAGGGAGAGAATCAGGATCACGTGAAGTATTAATACCACTCTTCAATGCCTTGGTAAGGCCACACTTGGAATACTGCATCCAGTTTTGGTCACCACAATGTAAAAAGGATGTTTAGAAAGAGTGCAGAGAAGAGCAACAAAGATGATCAGGGGACTTGAGGCTAAAACGTATAAGGAACGGTTGCAGGAATTGACTATATCTAATTTAATGAAAAGAAGGACTAGGGGGGGACATGATAGCAGTCTTCCAGTATCTCAGGGGGTGCCCCAAAGAAGAGTTGGGGGGTCCATCTATTCTCCAAAGCACCTGAGGGCAGGACAAGAAGCAACTGATGGAAACTCATCAAGGAGAGAAGCAACCTGGAACTAAGGAGAAATTTCCTGACAGTGAGAACAATTAACCAGTGGAACAACCTGCCTCCAGAAGCGGTGAATGCTCCAACACTGGAGGTTTTTAAGAAGAGACTGGACAGCCCTTTTTTGTCTGGAATGGTATAGGGCAGGAGTGTCAAACTTGCAACCTCACGTGACGTATCGCAACTTTTTTCCCACTGCCAGCAATGGGGTGGGAGTGATTTTGCCATGACGCATCCAGCCCCTGGCTGGCAGTTTGACATCCCCTGGTATAAGGTTTCTTGCCTGAGCAGGGGTTGGACTAGAAGACCTCCAAGGTCCCTTCCAAATCTGTTATCCTATAAGCCAAGGTTTCCCATCCTTGGCAACCTTAAGATGTGTAGACTTCCCCTCCCAGAATTCCCCAGCCAGTCCACAGATCATAAAGTTGAATTCTGGGAGTGGAAGTCCACACATCTTAAGGTTGAATTCTGGGAGATGAGAATTCTGGGAATTGAAGTCCACCGCATCTTGAAGTTGAATTCTGGGAGTTGAAGTCCACATATCTTAAAGTTGAATTCTGGGAATTGAAGTCCACGCATCTTGAAGTTGAATTCTGGGCTTTGAAGTCCACACATCTTGAAGTTGAATTCTGTGAGTTGAAGTCCACATATCTTAAAATTGAATTCAGGTTGTTGACGTCCACGTATCTTGAAGTTGTCAAGTTGTGGAACACCATCCTAGAGATCTCTGACAGACAACCAACCAGCTTCTTTTGCATCTAAGGCTTTGAAGTCCACGCATCTTAAAGTTGAATTCTGGGCTTTGAAGTCCACACATCTTAAGGTTGAATTCTGGGAGATGAGAATTCTGGGAATTGAAGTCCACGCATCTTGAAGTTGAATTCTGGGAGTTGAAGTCCACATATCTTAAAGTTGAATTGTGGGCTTTGAAGTCCACACATTTTGAAATTGAATTCTGGGAGATGAAGTCCACATATCTTAAAGTTGAATTCAGGGTGTTGACGTCCACGCATCTTGAAGTTGTCAAGGTTGTGGAACACCATCCTAGAGATCTCTGACAGACAACCAACCAGCTGCTTTTGCATCCATGTGAGAGATATGTAAAAGATCAGGTTAAAAATCAAATCCTGCTCTCCATTCTGGTCTCCTCCAGACGTGCTGGTCCACAACTACCTAAATTCACCCCCCAGCACAACCAAGAGGCCACTGGGGACACCTGGCCACTGGTGCCCAACATCTCTGGAGGCTTCCAGCTTTGGAGATGGTGGGCCAAGATTTCATCGGTCCTACACAGGAAGGAGACGGGGATCTCTCTGATTTCCTTTCTGACTTTTGGCCAGTTTAGGGACTGGGGAGCGTTCGGTGAGGGTCCTGCAGTTGGGCCTGGTGGGTGGTCCAAACCCCCAAGTGTGATCAATTGACCTTTCCTCCATCTTCCTGGCAGGAATGCATAATCAACGGCTGCTGTCAGGAGGACTGCCAAATGAAACCCGGTGCCAGCTGTCTTCAGGGATCCTGTTGTGAGGAGTGCAAGGTAAGGTCTTGGCTCTGCCCTCTTTGGGGGCTCCATCACCGTCAACTTATATGCCTCTTGAGTCTGCAACAAACCAGGATAAAGTGGCCCATGGCCAGCCGCAACGTCATGCCGTGATGGTGAGGACCGCCCTTGGATCACGATGCCTGACCCAAGTAGCCCGTTGTGGCCTTTGTGTGACAAGCTCCTATTTTCTCGTAGTCCTCAACTTACAACTTGTTCACGTTGTTGAAAGAAAAATCTTCGTCGGGATCCAGTCCAAGCCGGGAATAAACGAAATGCAGACTGCTTCAGAATGAAGGTGGTCGTTTATTGAAGAGCAGCAGAGCCAGACAAAAAGCTGGCTCTGGGGCAGCTGACCACAGGGAGCTGGGAGTGATGGGTTTTTTTATCCCTTCTTGGGCTTTTGTGTTTGGAGTTGTTCCTGTGGCATGAACTTTGACCTGAGTCTGAGTGTGCCTTTCTGGTATTCTAATGGTGGTGGGTTAATCCTATTTGTGTCCCAAAGGTCATACCCTCCAGATGGCCTCAACGACTCTCTAAGGCAGTGGTTCTCAACCTGTGGGTCGGGACCCCATTTGGGGTCGAACGACCATTTCACGGGGGTCGCCAAACAATGCGGTCCGCCATTTTTTTCCCCTTTTCCTTAGCTGTGCTACTCCCTTTTCTTCTATTGGCTTTTGAAATAGAGTCTAATTCTATTTTGAATAGAGTCTAATTCTATTGGCTTTCAAAATCCCATAGGAATTGTCCAGGCTGTCTCTGCCCTGCTGAGCCCGCCAAAAATCCCATTCTGCAAACGGTGCTGCACCAGTTGAGTAGTCCTCGATTTACGACCGGTTGAGTAGTCCTCGACCTACGACCGGTTGGGAGTCGCGGCATTAAAAAGGTTGGGAACCACTGCTCTAAGGAGTATAAATCCTTCCATTTCCCCACCATCCAATCAGAGCTGAAGACGTTTCTTGGATGTCTATGGAGATTCTCCGTCTTCCAGGTCATAGTTGTCCCCAAGGTGCTTTTTTCATAAGGCAACTGGACTTCCTTGTTTTTCCTTGAAGACGTTTCGCTTCTCATCCAAGAAGCTTGGGGGAAATGGGAGGATTTATACTCCTTGCAGATCGCTGGTCATTTGCCTCCTTTTAGAGAATCGTTGAGGCCACTTCAAGGTTTGCCTGTGTCCTTAGGGTCACCTGAGTGGTGCAAATGGGTGTGGGGTCTTCTTGGCCGCAGGGTGTTTTCTGCCCTGGGTCCCTTCCCCGTTGGAGACGGGCGCGGGCTGTTGGGGATGACACAACATTGTCCGCCTCTCAAACTGAAACGTCTTCCAAGAAAAGACGTTTGCCTCCAGCAACGGATGGCAACTCATCCAGGAGAGAAGCAACCTGGAACTAAGGAGAAACTTCCTGACAGTGAGGACAACTAACCAGTGGAACCACCTGCCTCCAGAAGCGGTGAATGCTCCAACATGGAAGTTTTTAAGAAGAGACTGGACAGCCAATTGTCCGAAATGGTCTAGGGTTTCCTGCCTGAGCAGGGGGTTGGACTAGATGACCTCCAAGGTCCCTTCCAATTCTGTTATTCTGTTATTTAATGGAATGGCTTGCCTTTGGAAGTTGTGGATGCTCCAACAGTGGAAGTTTTTAAGAAGAGGCTGGACAACCGTTTGTCCAAAATGGTATAGGGTCTCCTGCCTGAGCAGGGGGTTGGGCTAGATGACCTCTAAGGCCCCTTCCAATTCTGTTATTTAGTGGAATGTCTGGCCTTCAGAAGTTGTGGAGCTCCAACAGTGGAAGTTTTTAACAAGAGACTGGACCGCCGTTTATCTGGAATGGCATAGGGTTTCCTGCTTATGACCAGGGGGTTGGACTAGATGACCTCCAAGGTGCCTTCCAACTTTATCATCATCATCAGCAGCAGCAGCAGCAGCAGCATTATTATTATTATTATGGATCATCGCACAGTCAGCCAGATGTTCAGACTGGATTTGACATTTTGTCTACCTATCGAGTCCTTACCCAGGACCTGGGATAGGCAGATGTGGATGTTTGATGGTATTACAGGTATTGTCGCAGGATGGAAGCAGTTCCTAGCAAGGCCGCCTTTTGCAATTGACTAATAGCGAATTTGTCAATGCCAATGGTGTTCAAGTGGTGCTCCAGTTGTTTTGGGGATTGCACCCAAGGAGCCTATGACTATTGCTACTACCCTTGCTTGCTTTTGCCCCAGTCTTTCTATTTCTATTTGTAGGTCTTTGTATTTTGTTATCTTCTCCAGTTCTTTCTCTTCTATTCTGCTGTCTCCAGGCACTGCCAAGTCCACTATCCAGACTTTTTTGTCTTTCTTATTGACAATTGTTAAGTCTGGGGTGTTATGTTGCAGGTGCTTGTCTGTTTGATGATGATGATGATGATGATGATTACTATTATTATATGCTAACTCCGGCAGCTTCTGCAGCCCTTCCTCCATTATGGGAATGAAGGCATCATTCCGTTTCTGGGCACAGAGCAGATGCCTTCCAGATTCCCACGAGCCCCAGGGTTGCACGTCAGCCTGGCAGGACTAACGTTTGAGCTCCGTCTCTCTCTCTCTTCACCATAGTTGCTAACCGAAGGGACAGTGTGCCGGGCAGCCGTCTCTGATTGTGATCTGGATGAATACTGTTCGGGGACCTCGGAAACCTGCCCCCCGGATGTCTTCAAGCAAAACGGGATGCCCTGCGGCCTCGACAGCACCTGCTATTCGGGCGTCTGCCTGGACATCCGTCAGCACTGCCAGACGTTCTTCGGCAAAGGCAAGCGGGCTCTTCTCGGCGTCGGAGCAAAATGGAGATGCAGCTGGTGGGAATGGCGGGGTGTGTGTGTGTGTGTGTGTGTGGTTCCAGACCCTCAAGGTAGCTAAGCAGGGTTTGGTCCGGCTGGCATTTGGATGGGGCGATGCCAGCCCATCCCAAGCATTCAAGGCTTGTTTTCATCCTCCAGGTTTGCCCAACTGGCTTCATGCCTAAGGCGGGACTAGAACTCACCATCTCCTGGTGATTGGCCCAGAGTCACCCAGCTGGCTTTTATGCCTAAGGCGGGACTAGAACTCACCGTCTCCTGGTGATTGGCCCTGAGTCACCCAGCTGGCTTTTCTGCCTAAGGCGGGACTAGAATTCACCGTCTCCTGGCGATTGGCCCAGAGTCACCCAGCTGGCTTTTATGCTTAAGGCGGGACTAGAACTCACCATCTCCTGGCGATTGGCCCAGAGTCACCCAGCCGGCTTTTATGCCTAAGGCGGGACTAGAATTCACCGTCTCCTGGTGATTGGCCCAAAGTCACCCAGCTGGCTTTTATGCCTAAGGCGGGACTAGAACTCACCATCTCCTGGCGATTGGCCCAGAGTCACCCAGCCGGCTTTTATGCCTAAGGCGGGACTAGAACTCACCGTCTCCTGGTAATTGGCCCAAAGTCACACAGCTGGCTTTTATGCCTAAGGCGGGACTAGAACTCACCGTCTCCTGGTTTCTGAGCCAGAAATATAAATATATTTCTATATATAAATCTGTATTAAATTTACACATTTATAGACACTGCATAGTTAGATTATGGGTATATTATAGATATAAATACTTACAGATAAATCAGTATCCTCTGTATAAACATTACAAATGCATAAGAATATGTTACTTATACGTAAGGGTGTAGGTCTATGCATATGTTGTATATAGTATGTTTTAAATGTGTTATGTATGTGTGTGCACTTGAGAGCCAGCAACTAAATTTCATCTTCTAAGGTGTGCTATTGTGCGCACAGGAATAAAATGACAATAAAGCTTATCTAATCATTAATAAGCCTTCAGGGAACCTCTGCCTCAATGGGGGGGGGGGTCCAGCTCCATCTGGGTCTTGACTTTTTACCCCCTCCCCCCTTCTACCCCCTGCCCAACCCCTAAATCTTTAGCTGCAAAGCCTGCTCCATTCAGTTGCTACAAGGAGGTGAATTTGCAAGGCGACCGGACGGGTAACTGCGGCCAGGATAGATCCGGATACAAAAAATGCCGAGAAAAGTAAGTGCGTTTGTTGACTCCTACGGGAAGGAGAAAGCAGCCCCAACTAGCAAGTTCCTTGCTTGCATGGAAGGCACATCAGAAGGGTGAAAGAGGGTTTTGATGGTTAGAAGAACTAACCAGTGGAACTACCTGCCTCCAGAAGTTGTGGATGCTGCAACCCTGGAGGTTTTAAAGAAAAGACTGGACAGCCATTGGTCTGGAATGGTAGGGGGGTCTCCTGCTTGAGCAGGGGGCTGGACTAGATGACCTCCAAGGTCCCTTCCAACTCTTGTTATTCTGTTCTCCTTCCTTCCTTCCTTCCTTCCTTCCTTCCTTCCTTCCTTCCTTCTTTTCTTCTCCATCACTGGAGGCTTTTAAGGACAGCCATTTGTCTGAAATGGTAGAGGGTCACCTGCTTGAACAGGGGGTTGGACTAGATGACCTTCATGGTCCCTTCCAACTCTTGTTATTCTGCCTTCCTTCCTTCCTTCCTTCCTTCCTTCCTTCCTTCCTTCCTTCCTTCCTTCCTTCCTTCCTTCCTTCTCCATCACTGGAGGCTTTTTAAGAAGAGACTGGACAGCCATTTGTCTGAAATGGTCCAGGGTCTCCTGCTTGAGCAGGGGGCTGGACTAGATGACCTCCACGGTCCCCTCCAGCTCGGTGATCCCGTTATTCTGACGATGCTTTGGGATGTCAGCTCATCTCTTTCCGATCTCCCAGTTCAGCCCAAATGCTCTTTAAACCGTTGCTTCTATAACCAAAGAAAACCACATTGATAAAACAGATTTAGGCAGGTGTTTTTGACCTTGGCCCCTTTCAGGCGGGTGGACTTCAATTCCCAGGATTCCTCAGTCCGTCTGGACCATTGGGGCAAGTTCCCAAAGGGAGGAACCGAACCCTCTGCCAATGTGTACCTCATTCTGACACCCTATACTGAATTGTGAGGCTAAAGTCTAATGATGCTCTCTTAGTACCCCTCGTCCGCTATTCTCTTTCCAGGTCTTAATAGCCTGAGTTGAAAAGCATTTCAGGAAGACCGTTGTCCACTAAGGTTTTTCCTAGGAGTTCCTCTTTCACTTCTCCCATACTGGGAAATTGGAAAGATGAAAAGAATAGGAGGGTATATCCTCTCTCCTATTTTTAGAAGGACTTGTGGATAGCAGCGCCTGGAGGGAATAAGCAGAAGATCCGGAGCAGTGGACCTCCACGGGCTGGCTGGGTCTGAAGTCCAGGAGAAGGTCTGGGGCTTCAGTCAGTTCATGAAGATGATGATGATGATGATGATGATGATAATAATAATAATAATAATAATAATAATAATAATAATAATAATAATAATAATAATAATAATAGGCTCCTTGGGTGCAATCCCAAAACAACTGGAGCATCACTTGAACACCATTGGCACTGACAAATTCGCTATTAGTCAATTGCAAAAGGCAGCCTTACTAGGAACTGCTTCCATCCTGCACGATATCTGTAATACCATCAAACATCCACATCTGCCTATCCAGGTCCTGGGTAAGGACTCGATAGGTACACAAAATGCCAAATCCAGTCTGAACATCTGGCTGACTGTGCGATGATCAATATCAATAATAATAATAATATCTTCTCCAGTTCTTTCTTGTCTATTCTGCTGTCTCAGTGCCTGGAGACAGCAGAATAGACGAGAAAGAACTGGAGAAGATCACAAAATACAAAGACCTACAAATAGAAATAGAAAGACTGTGGCAAAAGCAAGCAAGGGTAGTACCAATAGTCATAGGCTCCTTGGGTGCAATCCCAAAACAACTGGAGCACCACCTGAACACCATTGGCATTGACAAATTCGCTATTAGTCAATTGCAAAAGGCGGCCTTACTAGGAACTGCTTCCATCCTGCGACGATATCTGTAATACCATCAAACATTCACATCTGCCTATCCCAGGTCCTGGGTAAGGACTCGATAGGTAGACAAAATGCCAAATCCAGTCTGAACATCTGGCTGACTGTGCGATGATCCATAATAATAATAATAATAATAATAATAATAATAATAATAATAATAATAATATGGAAATACATCATCTGAAATAGAATCGCTGCTGAACACTGTCCGTATATATAGCCAAGATATTGGAATGGAGTTTGGCTTGGACAAATGTGCCACACTTACTATCAAACAAGGAAAAATAGTGAAAAATGAAGGAATCAAGATGCCCCACGAAAATAACATTAAGAGTCTGGATGAGGAAGAGTACTACAAATACTTGGGTATCCTTCAAGCTGACAACATCAAGCACAATGAAGTCAAGAAAAAGATTAGAGGTGAATACATCAAGAGAGTGAAGAAGATCTTAAAATCCAAACTCAATGGAGGAAATACCATAAAGGAAATCAACACCTGGGCAATCCCAGTCATTAGGTACACAGCTGGAATAGTGGACTGGACTCAAGCAGAACTAAAAGCAATGGATAGGCAGACCAGAAAAATAATGACAATGAATCATGCCCTTCATCCATGCAGTGACATTGACAGACTTATCTACCAAGGCAAATAGGTGGGCGTGGAATGCTACAAGTACATCAGATGGTTGAAGAAGAAAAAAATGGCTTTGGAAGAATATCTGAAGAACAATGATGAAGATGCACTGAAATTAGTATATCAGGAAGGCTTACTAACTACTGGAGAGACCAAACTGGCCTACAAGAAAGACCAAAGGAAGAACAGAATGGAGGCATGGGAAGACAAAGCACTACATGGCCAATACATGAAAAAAAATAGCTGGGAAAGCAGATAATAATAAAACCTGGCAATGGCTAAGAGCAGGAAAATTGAAGAAAGAGACCGAGGGACTAATTCTGGCTGCACAAGACCAAGCCTTAAGGACAAATGCATACAAAGTCAAAATTGAGAAGACAGCAAAAGACAGTAAGTGCCGCCTCTGCAAAGAAGCTGAAGAAACAGTGGACCACTTGGTAAGCGGTTGCAAGAAGATTGCACAGACTGATTACAAGCAGCGGCATGACAAAGTAGCAACAATGGTGCATTTGAAGATCTGCAAAAAATATCATTTGCCTGTAAGCAAAAACTGGTGGGATCATAAAATAGAGAAAGTCATAGAAAATGATAAAATTAAACTGCTCTGGGACTTCAGCATTCAAACAGACAAGCACCTGCAACATAACACCCCAGACTTAACAATTGTCGATAAGAAAGACAAAAAAGTCTGGATAGTGGATGTGGCAGTGCCTGAGATAGCAGAATAGAAGAGAAAGAACTGGAGAAGATAACAAAATACAAAGACCTACAAATAGAAATAGAAAGACTGTGGCAAAGGCAAGCAAGGGTAGTACCAATAGTCATAGACTCCTTGGGTGCAATCCCAAAACAACTGGAGCACCACTTGAACACCATCATCGGCATTGACAAATTCCCAATCAGTCAATTGCAAAAGGCAGCCTTATTAGGAACTGCTTCCATCCTGCGACGATATCTGTAATACCATCAAACATCCACATCTGCCTATCCCAGGTCCTGGGTAAGGACTCGATAGGTAGACAAAATGCCAAATCCAGTCTGAACATCTGGCTGACTGTGCGATGATCCATAATAATAATAATAACAATGTTGGAAGGGACCTTGGAGGTCATCTAATCCAACCCCCTGTTCAAGCAGGAAACCCTACACCATTTCAGACAAATGGCTGTCCAGTCTCTTCTTAAAAACTTCCAGTGTTGGAGCATTTGGGCGGTTTTAGGGGTGGGGAATTGTGGTGGGTGGGAGTGTGTTTGGGGATTATGTGTGTGAGACCTGGTCTTTGGGTGTCACGTAAATTTCGTTGTATGTCTGTACTGTGTATACACATACAATGACAATAAAGTTTTATTTATTTATTTATTTTATTTACCGCTTCTGGAGGCAGGTGGTTCCACTGGTTAATTGTTCTCACTGTCAGGAAGTTTCTCCTTAGTTCCAGGTTGCTTCTCTCCTTGATGAGTTTCCATCCGTTGCTTCTTGTCCTGCCTTCAGGCGCTTTGGAGAATAGCTTGACTCCCTCTTCTTTGGGGCAGCCCCTGAGATAATGGAAGACTGCTATTGTGTCCCCCCTCATCCTTCTCTTTGTTAAACTAGACATCCCCAATTCCAGCAACCATTCTTCATATGTTTAGCCTCCAGTCCCCTGATCCTCTTTGTTGCCCTTCTCTTTACTCATTCGAAAGAGACCCATTTGCAAATTTGTAACTGAAATTCTGAAACCCTTTGTTTGAATGGTGAGATTAAAGTCTAATTATGCACTCTTATTACCCCCTGTCCACTCTTCTCTTTCAAGGCCTTAATAGCCAGATTTAGGGAATTTAAGGAAGGCCTTTCTCTTCTAAGATTTTTTTTCCTAGGGGTTTCTCCATACAGGAAAAGTTGGAAAAATAAATGAAAAGTAGGAAAGTAGACTCTCCCCTCTTCTATCTAAAAAGAGTGTCCTTCATTGATTACTCCTAAGTCCCCATTTTTTTTTTCAGTCTTGGGCAACTTTATGATGGGTGGACTTCAACTCCCAGAATTCAATTCTCGGAGTTGAGATCCACCCATACTGGCTGGCGAATCCTGGGAGCTGAAGTCCACTCACGGTGCTTGGGGAATTCTGGGAGTTGAAGTCCACATGTCCTGGCTGAGGAATTCTGGGAGTTGAAGTCCACATGTCCTGGCTGAGGAATTCTGGGAGTTGAAGTCCACATGTCCTGGCTGGGGAATTCTGGGAGTTGAAGTCCACCCATGCTGGCTGGGGAATTCTGGGAGTTGAAGTCCACATGTCCTGGCTGGGGAATTCTGGGAGTTGAAGTCCACCCATGCTGGCTGGGGAATTCTGGGAGTTGAAGTCCACTTATGCTGCCTGGGGAATTCTGGGAATTAAAGTCCACCTATGCTGGCTGGGGAATTCTGGGAGTTGAAGTCCACATGTCCTGGCTGGGGAATTCTGGGAGTTGAAGTCCACAAGTCCTGGCTGGGGAATTCTGGGAGTTGAAGTTCACTTATGCTGGCTGGGGAATTCTGGGAGTTGAAGTCCACAAGTCCTGGCTGGGGAATTCTGGGAGTTGAAGTCCACATGTTCTGGCTGGGGAATTCTGGGAGTTGAAGTCCACCCATCTTAAAGTTGCCAAGGTTGAAAAGTACCGATTTAGGTTCTCCAGCTGCTAAGTTCGTTCCTCCTCCGTATTTCCAGCTAGAGATGGGAGAACTTTCTTTTTAGGCTCCCTCTAGGTGCAGAAGGAAGTCTAGTTCCTTCTTTCCCAACCTGAAGATCAGCTCCCGACCCAGACAAGGTTTTGCTCCCTCTAAAAGCCACCAGAAGCCCATCGGGGGTCTTCAAGGGTCTCCTTGCCTGCCTGTCTTTCTTCTCAGAGATGCGTCTTGCGGAAGGCTCCAGTGCACTAACGTCCATAAAATTCCCAGAATTCCCCCGGGCTTCTCCATCCTCCAGACGCCCGTCGAAGAAGGGCTGTGCTGGAGTATCATCTCTCCCCAGCGGGATGATGGGAACGATGACGGAGCAGCGAAAGAGGGCTCTTCCTGTGGTCCCCGCAAGGTCAGAGGAGGGAGGGTTCGGGTGCAGAGAGGGCAGAGGGACAGGACGTGGACAGCTAGCCCGGAACAGAGTCGGCTTTGCCAGGAGAAGAGAGAGAGTGGCTGGCACTCCAGTGCCCCTCCATGTTCTGTGCCAGGGGCCTGCGACCTTGGCCCCCTTTCAGACTGGTGGACTTCAACTCCCATGCCTGGCTGGCTGAGGAATTCTGGGAGTTGAAGTCCACCGATGTCAATGCTGCAAATACTGTATATTCTTGCTTTGACAATATGCAAAACTGTTGGGCATTTATTGGGTTAATACTTAGCTTAGACTGGGCGGGGGGAAAAAAGCCCGGGAAAGAAAGAGGAAGTAAACTTTTGACCTTCTCACTAATTGGATAATGTGACCTGTGACTGCATGAGAGGGAGGGGTTGAGCAAGGAAAGCTTGATGCCAGCCACCGGAAGTTCAGATTCTGGCATCAATTAGTCCAATGTTGACCGGCATAATTTGTAGCTCTGCAAATAAAGACTTTAGGAAACATGCCTGAAAGTTCTTTGAAGTGCTTCATTAGTCGGAACTTGTGACATCATGCCAGAATCCAACACTCTTTTCAAACGATCTACGTCCCGATCTATCAACAGTAGCCTCGGGGGAGATCTCATTATGGAGAAAAAAAAATTGCCTGAAACCAGCCCCGTAGCTGCAACAGTCTCCCCGGGGGGGGGGAAGCGACAGCCAGCAAGCCGGGGGAGAGAGAAATTTG
The DNA here is from genome assembly GCF_016545835.1 of Crotalus tigris. Taxonomy (NCBI): domain Eukaryota; kingdom Metazoa; phylum Chordata; class Lepidosauria; order Squamata; family Viperidae; genus Crotalus; species Crotalus tigris. Next base: position 160,090 of record NW_024097188.1, read on the forward strand.
GCAGATTTCCCAGCTGAGAGCGAAGACTTCAAAAGCAGAATGGACAGATAACACAGTTATGGGTGAGTCGTTGAAAAGATTTCAAAACTTAGAAATGAGAAACAGAAAACAGTCCCTACAAAGTGAAACCTTCATCCCTAAGAGAGAGAATCCCAGTTTGAATCCTCTGCAGCAAAGGGGAAATTGGGTTCCCCAGCAAGTGGCTGATCCATGTCCTCTGAACTTACCACAGCCAACAAAGGCCTTGCAATGCCTTGGGGTGGTACAGAAGCCAGGAAATCAGCAGCTGGGGGGAGAACAGCCACAGCAAGGAGGTTGGCCACAGCCCCCAAACGTGCAAACCCTGGGCATAAATCTGCAGCCAGGTTGGGGCCTACAGCAACTGGGGTGGCCACAAGAGCGATGGGGAGCCCAGCAGGAAGCCTGTCAGACCCTGCCTTTGCCAACCAGAGACCCCAACCCTGAAGAGAGGGTGAGTTCCAGTCTGAGGCATCTGCAGCAATGGGTAGATGGGTTTCCCCAGCAGATGGATGATCAGCAGCAGCCATGGAACCAGCCCCAGTGGGGGCCACAGCAGCCTGTGTTTGCACCACCCTTCAATGCAACGTTTGATGGGGACCCAGAGAAGCTGATTTTTTTCCTCACCCAAGTGCGTTCTCATCTAAATCGCTGGGCCTATCTCTATCCGGAACCAGGGGCCATGGTTGACGTCATTGGGGCCAACCTAGAGGGAGAAGCATCTGAATGGCTGAACAATCTATATAGCGAGCAAGCCCCCGAATTGGAAGATCCTCATCTCTTTCTCTTAGGACTGAGAGAACGATTTGAAGACCCATCCATCGGCCTCAAAGCAGCAGGACAAATTCACAAAATAAAACACGCGGGGAGGCCTGCCCTAGAGTACGTGCGAGAGTTCCGCAAGATGGCAGGGCGAATAGAGGGGTGGCCTGAGCAGTCCCTCATCCATCACTTCATCGAGGGATTAGATGATCACCTCTCCCAGGCTTGCATCTATCGAGAAGTACCTGATCGGCTGCAGGAGTGGTACCAGACGGCCGTGAAGCTGGATGTTAAGCTCTCTCGCTATAAAAAGCCTCCCCCACAGGAACCCGAACAGCAACCAGAGCTACCTGAACAGCAATCACCCCCACGAAAGCCTTCAACCACTGCAAGGGCTGAGAGACCCAGGCCACCTGCACGCCCTTCCTTTGAGTGTTTCCGGTGTGGACAAGGAGGACACCGAGCGGCCACCTGTCCAGTCCCCTACCCTCGACTGCAGAGCAAGCCAGGACCGGCGATGCAAAAGAAACCTGCTCAGCGGCTACCAAGAGAAAAATCTAATCGACTCACGCAAGAACCAGTCGCCCAGGTTACACCCCACACACAGGAGAATGCCAAGACTCCAGGTGGACCTGCCCCTGCCCTTCCCTTCTTTGATAGCGACGATGAAGGAGAAAACGACCCAATGGTGAGTCAACAAATCCTGCCTTTTTCACTGCCCGCCAAGCTCGTAATCCCTACGTCTGGGGCACAAATAGACTTAAACGTACTAATTGATTCGGGATGTACCCGCTGCATTATTAGTCTGGCGTTTGCCATGAAAATGGGCATAAGGGCAAAACAGCTTTCCAAACCGATGAGATTTGAGCAAGCCGATGGCTCCCTGATGGGAGGGACTCTTATTACACAAATAACTGAGCCTTTACGCCTAGAAATAGGTGCACACTGGGAGTTTATTCGTTTCCTGGTGGCTCCAAAGATGACCGAGGCAGTGATCCTGGGACTAGCCTGGTTGGACAAATGGAAGCCATTTATCTGGTGGGAGAAAGGAATGAGAATTGTGAGACTACCTATAGGGCCTGATCCCCCCATTGATTCAACAGATGTTACCGGGCATCTTAGGCCACCCAATGAGCGAGCGCACATGGCCGTCTCACTGACCCCAGGTGAACCAAAGAATACTTGGACCTGGCGGAGGTGTTCAGTGAAAAAGAATGTGATGCCCTACCCCCTCACAGACCCAATGACTGCTCCATCGAACTGGTGCCCGGAGCCAAACTCCCACGTCCGAGGATGTATGCTATGTCCCCCCTCGAAATGGAGGAGATGCAGCGATATGTGAACAAGAACCTAGCGAGGGGGTTTATTGAACGGGCCAAATCTTCCGTGGGAGCCCCTGTGTTGTTCAAAGAGAAAAAAGATGGGTCTCTTCGTCTCTGCGTAGACTACAAGGGACTCAATGCTGTAAGTGTGGAAAATAAATACCCCCTCCCCCTCCTAAAGGATTTATTGACCCACCTGGCTAAGGGGAGTGTCTTCACTAAGTTAGACCTAAGAGAGGCATACTACCGGGTGAGAATAAAAGAGGGAGACGAGTGGAAAACTGCCTTCAACTGTCCAATGGGGAGCTATCAGTTCAAAGTCATGCCATTTGGACTACAGGGGGCCCCAGCCGTATTTATGCAGTTGATTAATGAGGTTCTACATGATCACTTGTACAAAGGGGTTTTGGTGTATCTTGATGATATCCTGATATACAGCACAAACATGAATGATCACATAAAACTAGTGAGAGAAGTGTTAAAGAAACTATTGAATGCCAAGCTTTATGTCAAATTGTCAAAATGTGAATTTCACCGAACCCAATTAGACTATCTTGGCTACCGAATTTCCAATGAGGGTATTGAAATGGATCCGGCCAAGGTAAAAACTATAATCGAATGGCAACCCCCAAGGACTCGCAAACAGCTCCAAAGCTTTCTGGGTTTTGCCAACTTTTATCGTCAATTCATCCCTTCTTTTGCCGAGATTGCCCTTCCTCTTACAGAACTACTCAAAACAGGCAAAGGAGGCGGGAAGCCACGACCGGGCCAACCACTAGCATGGACAATGAGCTGTCAAACAGCTTTTGAGAATTTAAAGAGACTATTTGCCGCTGAACCGGTTCTAAAGCACCCCTGCCCAGGAGAACCCTTTGTGATTCAAGCCGATGCCAGCGATGTGGCGGTTGGAGCAGTGTTACTTCAAAAGAACAAAAATGGGATCCTGCAACCCTGTGCCTACACCTCTAAGAAATTCACTGAGAGCGAGCGAAGATGGGCAATCTGGGAGAAAGAGGCCTTCGCAATTAGGTGGGCGCTATTGAACTGGCGACACTATCTAGAAGGGAGCAAGGTGCCATTTGAGGTATGGACTGATCACAAGAACCTAGAGGCACTGAAAACTCCTCGCAAATTGTCACCAAAGCAAGTACGGTGGGCACAGTACTTTAACCGCTTCAACTTCACTCTAAAGTACATACCAGGAGGAAAGAACTTTCTAGCTGATGCGCTATCCCGGTTACCCCAGTACAAAAGTGAGCGAGAGCAGGTTAACGAGGCAATTATTCCCAATCCACAAACTGTCACTCAACTTACACCTCGCAGGGTCCCCAATCCGGATGACCCTGGAGTGAAGAAAATAAAACGAGAGCTCCTCACTGACCAATGGTTCAAAGATAATCAATCGTCCCTAACATGCAGAGATGGCTTGGCATACAAAGGGGGGAAGTTATATTTGCCAGAAGCGCTCCGTCTTAATGCTCTCAACCACAGCCACGATGTAAAGCAAGCTGGACACTTCGGATATTTGAAAACCCTACACCTCACCCGCCGGCAATTCTGGTGGCCGGGGCTGAAAAAGGATGTGGAAAACTATGTAAAAAGTTGTACAGTATGTGCTACAATGAAAAGAATCCCGGGGAAAACTCCTGGGTTACTGCAACCCGTGGCGGACCCTTCTCAACCCTGGGAAGAAATAGCTATGGACTTTATAGTGGACCTACCTGAAAGTAAGGGAAATACTGTCATTTGGACTGTGATAGACCTGTTCTCGAAACAAGCTCATTTCATCGCCTGCAAAGGACTCCCATCCGCCCAACGCCTGGCCAAATTGTTCCTGAAACATATCTACCGGCTGCATGGTGCCCCTAAGCGAATAATCTCAGACAGGGGGGTGCAATTCACAGCGAAGTTTTGGAGAAATTTCCTTACATTGATTGGATCATCTCAAGGGTTATCATCTGCTTTTCATCCAGCCACCAATGGGGCCGCTGAAGCCGCTAACAAAATGGTGGAGCAATATCTTAGGTGCTACGTTTCCTACCAACAGACGAACTGGACTGATCTCCTCCCTTTTGCGGAGGTGGCATACAATAATTCCGTGCACAGCAGCACCGGCTACACGCCTTTCAAAGTAGCCACAGGGAAAGAATTCAACCCAATACCTGAATATCCTCAGTTGCCCTCCGCTTCACAGACACTTGGGGTGAGAGGGTGGGAAGAAGTTTGGAAAAACACAAAAACTGCGTTAAAAAAGACTTTTGAAACCTATAAAAAGCAGGCTGATAAAAAGAGGGCTCCCCAAAGAACATTCCAAGTTGGGGAAAAGGTCTATCTGTCAACTAAATATCTACGCCTCAAATTGCCCAGCAAGAAATTGGGACCAAAATTCTTGGGGCCTTTCCCCATAGTAAAGGTCATCAACCCAGTCACAGTACAACTAAAGCTCCCTAAACTGTTAGGGAAAATTCACCCAGTTTTCCATTGTAGTTTGTTGAAGCCTTATCGGGGCTCCACTTTGAGACCTCCTCCAAAGAAGGCACCTGGACCCCTCGTAGTGGCAGGGCAGACCCACTATGAAGTGAAACGTATTCTTGACTCCAGAATCTTTAGAGGGAAATTACAGTACTTGGTACAATGGAAGGGATACCCATTGTCTGAAGCCACCTGGGTGAAATCTAGTGAAGTGAACGCTGACAGATTGATCGAAAAGTTTCATATGAAACACCCCAGCAAACCGAAAGATAACCCTTAACAAATGCTTTTGTTTTCCTTACAGGATCTGTCCTTCTTGTAAGGGGGGCCGGATGTCAATGCTGCAAATACTGTATATTCTTGCTTTGACAATATGCAAAACTGTTGGGCATTTATTGGGTTAATACTTAGCTTAGACTGGGCGGGGGAAAAAAGCCCGGGAAAGAAAGAGGAAGTAAACTTTTGACCTTCTCACTAATTGGATAATGTGACCTGTGACTGCATGAGAAGGGAGGGGTTGAGCAAGGAAAGCTTGATGCCAGCCACCGGAAGTTCAGATTCTGGCATCAATTAGTCCAATGTTGACCGGCATAATTTGTAGCTCTGCAAATAAAGACTTTAGGAAACATGCCTGAAAGTTCTTTGAAGTGCTTCATTAGTCGGAACTTGTGACACCAGTCTTAAAGGGGCCATAGTTCCCCCATGTTGGCTGAGGAATTCTGGGAGTTGAAGTCCACGAGTCATGAAGGGGCCATAATTTCCCTATGCTGGCTGAGGAATTCTGGGAGTTGAAGTCCACCACTCATGAAGGGGCCAAAGTTTCCCCCATGTTGGCTCAGGAATTCTGGGAGTTGAAGTCCACGAGTCATGAGGGGGCCATAGTTCCCCCATGCTGGCTCAGGAATTCTGGGAGTTGAAGTCCATGAGTCATGAAGGGGCCAGTTCCCCCATGCTGGCTCAGGAATTCTGGGAGTTGAAGTCCACGAGTCATGAGGGGGCCATAGTTCCCCCATGCTGGCTCAGGAATTCTGGGAGTTAAAGTCCATGAGTCATGAGGGGGCCATAGTTCCCCCATGCTGGCTCAGGAATTCTGGGAGTTGAAGTCCACAAGTCTTAAAGGGGCCATAGTTCCCCCATGCTGGCTCAGGAATTCTGGGAGTTGAAGTCCACAAGTCTTAAAGGGGGCCAAGGTCGGAGGTCCCTGGCACAAAACATGGAGGGGACTCCTCTGCCATCTGGAGCCGGGGCCGATCAAGTGGGCCACCAAGCCACCTTTTCTGCCACCACAGTAGGATCACCATGGCCACCAGTACCGAGGCCTACCTTGAACCCTTGGGTGGAATTAACTCTTTTTTAAAGAACAGAAGCAGACATATTTATTTATTTATTTATGAAACTTATATACCGCTTTAAGTGCAAGCACTCTCTAAGCGGTGTACACCAGTAAGCAATGTATATATATATATATTTACATTGCCCCCCACAATCTGGGTCTCTCTCTCTCTCTCTCTCTCTCTGCCTTTTTTACTTTCTCCCTTTTTGTCTCCTTTTCTTTTGTCTGTTTTTCTCTCTATTTCTCTTTCTATTTTGTCTTTCTCTCTCTCCCTTTCTTTTTTCTCTCTTCCTCATTCTCTCCTCTCTTTCCTTTCTCTCTTTCTATTTCTCTCTCTCCCTTTCTTTTTTCTCTCTTCCTCATTCTCTCCTTCCTCTCTCTCTCTTTCCCTCCTTTCTTTCTCTCTTTCTCTTTCTCTCTCTCTCTCTCCCTTTCTTTGTTCTTTTGCTTTCTTTTTCTCCCTTTCTCTCCCTTTCTTTTCTCTCTCTCTCTTTCCCTGCTTTTCTTTCTTTCTCTCTATTTCTTTCTTTGTTTTTCTCTCACCCTTTCTTTTTTCTCTTTTCCTTTCTTTCCCTTTCCCTCCCTTTCTTTCTTGTCTCTCTTTCTCTCCTTTCTCTCTCGTTCCCTTCTTTCTCTTTCTCTCTCTATTTCTTTCTTTGTCTTTCTCTCTTTCTCTCCCTTTCTTTTTTCTCTCTCTCTTTCCCTCTTCTTTCTCTTTCTCTCTCTATTTCTTTCTTTCTCTTTCTCTTCCTGCTCAGGCAGGAAACCCTATACCATTTCAGAAAAATGGCTGTCCAGTCTCTTCTTAAAAGGCCAGTTGTGCTCATAAATTTGAAGTCCACGAGTCATGAAGGGGCCATAGTTCCCCCATGCTGGCTGAGGAATTCTGGGAGTTGAAGTTCCCGAGTCATGAAGGGGCCATAGTTCCCCCATGCTGGCTGAGGAATTCTGGGAGTTGAAGTCCACGAGTCATGAAGGGGCCATAGTTCCCCCATGCTGGCTGAGGAATTCTGGGAGTTGAAGTCCACCAGTCATGAAGGGGGCCATAGTTCCCCCATGCTGGCTCAGGAATTCTGGGAGTTGAAGTTCCCGAGTCATGAAGGGGCCATAGTTCCCCCATACTGGCTCAGGAATTCTGGGAGTTGAAGTCCACGAGTCATGAAGGGGCCATAGTTCCCCCATGCTGGCTGAGGAATTCTGGGAGTTGAAGTCCACGAGTCATGAAGGGGCCATAGTTCCCCCATGCTGGCTGAGGAATTCTGGGAGTTGAAGTCCACCAAACATAAAAGAGCCAAGGTTGCCTACCCTGGTGTAGCCCATCGATGGATCCCTCACTCAATCCCTCCCGATGCTTTTCTGTTTCCAGATATGCATAAACCGATCGTGTGAAGAGATGAAAGTTTTGAATTACGATTGCGATGTTTCCAAGTGTAACAACCAGGGGGTAAGTAACAAAGAGCTGGACCCCCGTGAAAAGGTTTGGGTAGCAGAAATGGGTGCATTGTTTAGCCCCTTTCGTGACCCAACTAGGTAACATCACCAGTGCTAGAAGGGAGGGGAGAAGTAGTACTATTACAGCACTGATACAGCTCTGATCACGTTCCCTGTTTGGGTAATGAGATGTCTACCAAAAGCAACCAAGCACGGAGAGCAACAAGGACCTTAGAGTCCTCCTCCTCCTTCGTCCTTCTTCTTCCTTCGTCCTCCTTTGTCGTTGTCATTGTCGTCGTCGTCCTCCTCCTCCTCCCCCTCCTCCTCCTCCTCCTCCTAAATCCCAGTCCCTTTTAGCACTGATATTGTCCCCCAGTTGGGTCATTTATTTATTTTATTTATTTATTTATTTTATGAGACTTATATACCGCTTTAAGTGCAAGCACTCTCTAAGCGGTGTACACCAGTAAGCAATGTGTATATATATTTACATTGCCCCCCCCCCCAACAATCTGGGTCCTCATTTTACCTACCCCGGAAGTCTGGAAGGCTGAGTCAACCTTGAGCCGGTGAGATTTGAACCGCTGACCTGCTGAACACAGTCAGCTAAAGTGGCCTGCAGTACTGCACTCTCACTGCTGCGCCACCTCGGCTCTTAGTTGGGTCATGAAACGTCTGCAAGGAAACCACCCAGCTCAGAGGGCACTAAATACCCCACAGTGGTATTCCTCCTCCTGCTCCTGCTCCTCCTGCTCCTAATGCTCCTCCTCCTCCTGCTCCTCCTCTTTCTCCTCTTTGCAAACGCCACTCCCTTTAGCATTGATGATATTACTTAGTTGGGTCATGAAACGTCTGCAAGAAAACCACCCAGCTTAGAGAGCACCAAGGACCCCACAGTCAGTCTTTCTTTCTTTCTTCCTTCCTTGCTTTCTTTCATTCTTTCTTTCTTTCTTTCTTTCCTTCCTTCCTTCCTTCCTTCCTTCTCCTCCTTCTCCTTCCTTCCTTCCTAATGATGTCACCTAGTTGGGTCATGAAACATCTGCAAGAAAACCACCCAGCTCAGAGAGCACAGTCTGTCCTTCCTTCCTTCCTTCCTTCCTTCCTTCCTTCCTTCCTTCCTTCCTTCCTTCCTTCCTTCCTTCCTTCCTTCTCCCCCTTTCTTTCTTTTCTTCCTTCTTTCCTTCTTCCTTTCCTTCCTTCCTTTTCTTTCCTTCCTTCTCTCCCTTCTCTCCCTTTCCTTTCTTCCTTCTCTCTTCTTCCTTTTCTTCCTTCCCTTCCTCCTTCCTTCCTTTCCTTCCTTCCTTCCTTCCTTCCGTCTTCTCCTCCCTTCTAGCACTAATGATGTCACCTAGTTGGGTCATGAAACGTCTGCAAAAAACCCACCCAGCTCAGGGAGCACCCAGGACCCCACAGTCTGTCTTTCCTTCCTTCCTTCCTTCCTTCCTTCCTTCCTTCCTTCCTTCCTTCCTTCCTTCCTTCCTTCCTTCCTTCCTTCCTTCTTTCCTTCCTTCCTTCCTTCCTTCTCCTCCTCCCTCCCTCCCTCCCTCCCTCCCTTCCTTCCTTCCTTCCTTCCTTCCTTTCTTCTTCTTCCTCCTCCTCCCCCTCCCTTCTAGCACTGATGATGTCCCCTAGTTGGGTCATGAAACGTCTGCAAAAAACCCACCCAGCTCAGGGAGCACCCAGGACCCCAGACTCCGAGGATTCTTCTCCCAGAAAAGGGAAAACACCCTTCTTGGCTGCTCACCCCCTTGATGCATTTTCAGGTCTGCAACAGCAAAACCAACTGCCACTGCAGCTACGGATGGGCCCCCCCTCACTGCAGCGGCCGCGGTTTCGGGGGAAGTGTCGACAGCGGCCCGGCTCCTGAGCGCGTCAGTAAGTACCCCAGAACCCCCCGTTCTTTTTCTCCTCCTTGGCTGCCCCCACCATCATCTCAAGGATGGACGTCTGGAACAACATGACAGGGAGTCCTCAACTTACGACCACAATTGATACAGCGGCTAGGTGAATCACCGCCGTCGTTAAGGCAGTCACACGGTCGTTAAATGAGCCTGACTTCCCCCATTGACGTTGCCCGTCAGAAGGGGATCCTGTGGGACACCCCCCCCCCCGGGACGCCGCAACCCCGTCATAAATACGAGTCAGTTGGCAAGCGCCGGAATTTTGATCACGTGACCCTGGAGATGCCACGACGGTCTTAAGTGTGAAAAGCTCATAAATCACTTTTTTTTCAATGCTGGTGTAAATTTGAACAGTCACTAAACGAACCGCCGTAAGTTTATATCGTCATAGCTTCGGTTTTTCTCGCTGTATTTATTATTGTTACAATTTTGTAAAGAAATACAAGAAGTGGACCCTTGTCGTCGTGATCTCTGCAATCGTGTTTGCCAGTCTGTCTCTAACAGTAGACTGGTACGTCCTCGGCTTACAGCGGTTCATTTAGTGACAGTTCAGTTACACCGGTGCTGAAGCTGCCGTTGCTTGTAGGCCGAGGACTATCGTAATGGCTATTTGCTGAGAATTTGGGGGATTGTGGTCCAAATATCAAGAGGGGACCAGACTGGGGATGACCCAGAAGAGGAATAGGCCACCTGGGCTCTTTTATGACTGGTGGACTTCAACTCCCAGAATTCCTGAGCCAGCCATGCTGAGGGGAAAGGGAGAGGCTTCCAAACTGAGCCAGGCTGGCTCAGGAATTCTGGGAGTTGAAGTCCGCAAGTCATGAAGGGGCCATAGTTCCCCCATGCTGGCTGAGGAATTCTGGGAGTTGAAGTCCACAAGTCATGAAGGGGCTAAACTTTCCCCCATGCTGGCTCAGGAATTCTGGGAGTTGAACTCCAAAAGTCATGAAGGGGCCATAGTTCCCCCATGTTGGCTCAGGAATTCTGGGAGTTGAAGTCCACGAGTCATAAAAGAGCCAAGGTTGCCTACCCCTGACCCAGAAGATCAATCCATGCAGCCTTCTGGCTGCTGCTGCTTCTACCTGTAACTTGGTCCTGAGGTCACCGTAGAGCAGTGTTTCCCAAACTTGACAATTTTAAGGCATGAGGACTTCAACTCCCAGAATTCCACATCCAGCGTTGCTGGCTGTGGAATTCTGGGAGTTCAAGTCCTCATGACTTAAAATTGTCAAGTTTGGGAAACACTGCCCTAGAGGTCAGAAGCTCACCTGTTTTTGCTGCTCTCTTCCAGAATCAAAAAAAACCTTGATGCTGGGTTCGATTATCGGAGTGGCATTGCTTCTTCTGGCCCTCACGGCGATGCTGAAGAAGTTCCTACCCATGTGGTAAGTAGGACCATCCTGGCCCAAGCCACTTTTTTCTTGTCTTGAGAGAAGAGGGGAAGTATTGTGGTGGTTTGCTAAGAAGAAGGATGGAAAAAAAAAAAACAAGGGGTTTTTCCTCCCAATTCTTTCTCTCTTCCGTCTCAAAAGCAGCGCGGCTTGGAGGACCGAGCATCTCTTGTTGCTTCATCCATTTCAGATGGACTGGAGAAAGATGGTCCTGCCTCACAAACTGGTGATCGAAGGGTAGGCAAAGAAGCAACACAAAATGGTCTTCGGTTTTTATGTGGTGGACAACCAGGGTTAGAATCGACAGCGGGGAGATGGCAGAAGCTGACTACAGACTAGGGCTTGACAGAAGGGTTCTGAAGAAGATGCTTGGAGAAGCTTCTTAGAGAAGATGCTCAGATACCCAAAAGTCTCTGTGCCACCAAAGATCAGAACAAGACAAGCTGTTCTGTGCAGTCTACTTTGGGACGCCTGCGAGTCCCCTGGACTGCAAGGCGATCCAACCGGTCAGTCCTGGAGGAGATCAACCCCGACTGCTCTTGAGAAGGCCAAATCCTGAAGTGGAAACTCAAGGACTTTGGCCACCTAATGAGAAGGAAGGATTCACTGGAGAAGAGCCCAATGCTGGGAAAGATGGAGGGCAAGAGAAGAAGGGGACGACAGAGAAGGAGGTGGCTGGAGGGAGTCATGGAAGCAGTAGGCGTGAGCTTCAATGGACTCCAGAAGATGGTAGAGGACAGGAAGGCCTGGAGGAACGTCGTCCATGGGGTCGTGATGGGTCAGACACGACTTCGCAACTAACAACAACAATGGAAGTGAATGTTGGACTCTGAAGAAGCAGGAGAGAAAGAAGATGGAGGGGTTTGATCTTTGAGGTTGGAGAAGACTCCTGAGAAGACCTCTTCCTCCTCCCTTCTAGCACTGATGATGTCACCTAGTCAGGTCATGAAACATGTGCAAGAAAACCACCAAGGTCAGAGAGCACCAAGGACCTCATAGTCTGTCTTTCCTTCTTTCCTTCCTTCCTTCTTCCTCTTCCTCCTCCTCCTCCCTTCTAGCACTGATGATGTCACCTAGTTGGGTCACAAAATGTCTCCAAGAAAACCACCCAGCTCAGAGAGCACCAAGGATCCCACAGTCCTTCCTTCCTTCCTTCCTTCCTTCCTTCCTTCCTTCCTTCCTTCCTTCCTTCCTTCCTTCCTTCCTTCCTTCCTCCCTTCTAGCACTGATGATGTCACCTAATTGGATCATAAAACGTCTCCAAGAAAAACACCAAGCTCAGAGAGCACCAAGGACCCCATAGTCTGTCTGTCTTTCTTTCTTTCTTTCTTTCTTTCTTTCTTTCTTTCTTTCTTTCTTTCTTTCTTTCTTTCTTTCTTTCTTTCTTTCCTTCCCTCCCTCCCTCCCTCTCTCCTTCCTCCTCCCTTCTTTCCTTTCTTCCTTCTTCACTGATGATGTCACGTAGTTTCATCACGAAACGTCTCCAAGAAAACCACCAAGCTCAGAGAGCACCAAGGACCCCATAGTCTGTCCTTCCTTCCTTCCTTCCTTCCTTCCTTCCTTCCTTCCTTCCTTCCTTCCTTCCTTCCTTCCTTCCTTCCTTCCTTCTAGCAATGATGATGTCACCTAGTTGGGCCATAAAACATCTGCAAGAAAACCAAGCTCAGAGAGCATCAAGGACCCCTTCCTAAATAATGGAGCATGCAGGAACGGAGCTGGTCTTGAAATTTGAGGAGCCTTCTCCCTGAGAATTCCACTCAAGTGGACAGGAAATCCCCCCCACCCCTTTAAATGGCCAAGAGATTCCACCAACACCCCCCAAAATGAGGATGAAGGTCCTTCAGGAGATGGAGGAGATAAACCAGCCATGAATATATTTCTCCAGCCTCATATCGTTGCTGACCTAACACCTTTGGCTTCCATGATCTGCTCGATGGAAGTCCCACCACACTTTCTCTCTCCTGCAGGATTAGATACGGAGGATTGCTCAGGCAAAAAGTCTCTCCAGAACCCATGGATTCGGCTTTTGAAAGCACCGTGAGTATCTTCTCCTCAAGGGTTGTCTCCCCAAGCTTCTCCATTCCTTTGAGAAGCCTAGGCTTCTGAAAAGGGCCAAGGTTTGGAGATATCATCCCACCTTGGAGCATCAGTCCATGAGTCGTATCATCCCTCCAGGTGGGGATGGAAGAACAGCAGGAGAACCCGCCCCCCCAAACTGTCCTGACTGGAGAACCGCAGAACTTGGAGATGCTGGCCCAAAAGCTGGAAGCTCCTCCACGGCTGGTCTAGCAGACCTTCGCCATGACTTGAGTCACTAAGCGGACGGAGGTCCAGAGCAGTGGACCTCCATGGGGTGCTAGGGCTTGAAGTCCAGGAGAGGGGCTGGGCCAGAGGTAGGCAACCTTGGCGCTTTTATGACTGGTGGGCTTCAATTCCCAGAATTCCTGAGGGGAAAGGGAGAGGTTTCCAAGCTGAGCCGTGCTGGCTCAGGAATTCTGGGAGCTGAAGTCCACGAGTCATGAAGGGGCCATAGTTCCCCCATGCTGGCTGAGGAATTCTGGAAGTTGGTCCACGAGTCATGAAGGGGCCAAAGTTCCCCCACGCTGGCTCAGGAATTCTGGGAGTTGAAGTCCACAAGTCATGAAGGGGCCATAGTTTCCCTCATGCTGGCTCAGAATTCTGGGAGTTGAAGTCCACAAGTCATGAAGGAGCCAAAGTTTCCCTCATGCTGGCTCAGAATTCTGGGAGTTGAAGTCCACAAGTCATGAAGGGGCCATAGTTCCCCCATGCTGGCTCAGGAATTCTGGGAGTTGAAGTCCACAAGTCAGAAAGGGGCCATAGTTTCCTCATGCTGGCTCAGGAATTCTGGGAATTGAAGTCCACGAGTCATGAAGGGGCCATAGTTCCCCCATGCTGGCTCAGGAATTCTGGGAATTGAAGTCCACGAGTCATGAAGGGGCCATAGTTTCCTCATGCTGGCTCAGGAATTCTGGGAATTGAAATCCCCGAGTCATGAAGGGGGCCATAGTTCCCCCATGCTAGCCCAGGAATTCTGGGAGTTGAAGTCCTCAATTCATAAAGAGGCCATAGTTTCCCCATGCTGGCTCAGGAAAGTGACTTATGACCATTTCTCACACTTACGACCGTTGCAGCATCTCCATAGTAACGTGATCAAAATTCAGATGCTTGGCAATTGGCATATAGTGACAGTTTTGGTGTCCCATGGATCCTGTGATCCCGTTTCAGGACCTTCTGACAAGCAATGCCAACGGGGGAAACCGGATTCACTTAATAACTGACTTGATGGCTTAACAACTCTGGCGAGTCACCAAATTGCGATGAGCAAGGTCATAAAACGGGGCAAAACTGACTTACTAACTTGCTTAGCAGCAGAAATTTTGGGCTCAATTGTGGTTGTTAAGTCAAGGACTCCCCCCCCCCCCACTCACAACGTAACACTATCGACGATCCGCATGGATGTATCCGGCTGTTTTGAGTGACAGATTTCCCCCTTTTTAGGGATCAGTAGCAGAATCGATGGAGTCCACGGAAGCGTCGGCAGGGAAAGATCCGATCCCGCATCGGATCTGAATTGGGATCGTTTGGTTTGTTGGATGATTCTGCCCCCCCCCCTCCCAGCCCTTTACACCTTGACGGACAGTGTCCCTTTTCACTTGGGGCTTCTCAACCGTGAATTGATCCGGAACTCCAGAAAGAAAACCTGTATAAAATATTAGCCACGAATGCCGTCCGAATGTCGGTTGCTTTTTTTCACGCCCCCCACCCCCTTCATTTCCCGGGGGGGGGGGAAACTAAAGACCAAGTAAGATACTTTCCAGCCCCAGATGTTGGGGGGAACTGGAAGGAATTGCTTAGATTAGATAAGCCAGAGGGTTGACTCTGGGCCAATCACCAGGAGATGATGAGTTCTAGTCCTATCTTAGGCACAAGAGCCGGTTGGGTGACTTTGGCCCGATCACCAGGAGACGGTGAGTTCTAGTCTCACCTTAGGAATGAAAGCCAGTTGGGTGACTCTGGGCCAATCACCAGGAGACGGGGAGTTCTAGTCCTACTTTAGGCACAAGAGCCAGTTGAGTGACTTTGGGCCAATCATCAGGAGATGGGGAGTTTTAGTCCCACCTTAGGAATGAAAGCCGGTTGGGTGACTTTGGGCCAATCACCAGGAGATGGTGAGTTCTAGTCCCACCTTAGGGCTGAAAGCCAGTTGGGTGACTTTGAGGCAATCACCAGGAGATGGTGAGTTCTAGTCCCGCCTTAGGGCTGAAAATCAATTGGGTGACTTTGGGCCAATCACCAGGAGACGGTGAGTTCTAGTCCTGCCTTAGGCACTAAAGCCGACTGGGTGATTTTGGGCCAATCACCAGGAGACGGGGAGTTCTAGTCCTACTTTAGGCACAAGAGCCAGTTGGGTGACTTTGGGCCAATCATCAGGAGATGGGGAGTTCTAGTCCCACCTTAGGAATGAAAGCCGGTTGGGTGACTTTGGGCCAATCACCAGGACACAGCGAGTTCTAGTCCTGCCTTAGGCATGGAAGCCGGCTGGATGACTTTGGGTCAATCACCAGGAGATGGTGAGTTCTAGTCCCACCTTAGGGCTGAAAGCCAATTGGGTGACTTTGGGCCAATCACCAGGAGACGGTGAGTTCTAGTCCCGCCTTAGGGCTGAAAGCCAATTGGGTGACTTTGGGCCAATCACCAGGAGACGGTGAGTTCTAGTCCTGCCTTAGGCACTAAAGCCGACTGGGTGACTTTGGGCCAATCCCCAGGAGACGGGGAGTTCTAGTCCCATCTTAGGGATGAAAGCCTGTTGGGTGACTTTGGGCCAATCACCAGGAGACAGTAAATTCTAGAGCCACTTTAGATATAAAAGCCAGTTGGGTGACCTTGGGCCAATCACCAGGAGTCGGTGAGTTCTAGTCCCACCTTACAGATGACAGCTGCCTGGATGCCTTAACCACACCGAATCAGCTCTCTTTTTAAAGAATTTTGTTACAATATTTATAATTAAGTAATTAATTTATAACTTTTGGCCGTAAAGGAAAGGGGTGACGTTTGTTATAAACCCCTATATATTATTCACCAAGTGATTCGGTTCAGCCGCGTGTGGGTGCCTATGTAAATAATTAGAGCTACAATCTACCAATAAATAAAAACACTGCGTATCCCACTCATGAACAATTCCACAATTATGTGTTCTGTCTTTTATTGGGGAAAAAAAAAACACACACAGTATTTTTTTTAGAAAACGGCAGTTTATGCCAAGAACAAAAAAGAGAGGGTGTCCCACCTCTCCAACTGCATGGATATAAGTGCACCAAAAAAAAGGGTCGAAGTAGACACGGAAAATATTTTAAAAATCTCCACCGTTTTCCTTTTGCAGTACTCCTCAACTTAACAGTTCATTTAGCGACCGTTCGAACTTAACAGCTGCAATGATTTATTTAGTGACTGTTTGAAGTTAACCACTGCAGTGATCCAATTAACAACCGGGGCAAGCAAAATCGTAACATGGGGCGAAGCTGTATTAACAACCGTCTCACTGAGCAGCAGAAATTTGGGGCTGAACGGCGGGCGTTAAGTCGAGGACTTGCCGGTATCTTCAAATCTCCAGATCAAATTCCCCCCCCCAAATGTTTTCGGTGGCTTGGTAAATCAAAAAGAAAAAAGAAAAAGAAGAGAAAACTGGACTGTAACGTCAGTTAAGTGACAGGCGTTATGGAAAAGCACGACCGTAATTAACTAAACAGCTGTTCCCTGCCAAAACTGAGTTCAGATTCCGCCGTGGATTGTTTGACAAGGCCTGCAGCGCTGCCCATTTAAAAAGAAAATGAAATAAAAATTAGGGCCAGCTCTTCCCATGCCAGGAAGGCTTTGCAAATCTAGGTTCACAAAGCATTGAAACTGTGGGGGTCCCTGGTGCTCTTTGAGCCAGGCGGTTTTCTGGCAGACGTTTCATGAACCAACTAGGGAATATAATCAGTGCTGGGAGGGAGGGAGGGATTGTGGGGGTCCCTGGTGCTCTCTTGAGCTAGCTGGGTTGTTTTCTTGCAGACGTTTCATGAACCAACTAGGGAACATCATCAGTGCTGGGAGGGAGGGAGGGAGGGAGGGAGGATGGATGGATTGTGGGGTCCTGAGTGCTCTCTGAGCTGGGTGGTTTTCTTCCAGACATTACATGACCCAACTAGGGAATGTCATCAGTGCCAGGAGAGAGGAGGAGAAGGAAGGAAGGAAGGAAGGAAGGAAGGAAGGAAGGAGGGAAGGGAGGGAGGGAGGAGGGAGGGAGGGAGGGAGGGAGGGAGGGAGGGAGGACTGTGGGGGGCCCTGGTGCTCCCTGAGCTAGCTGGGTTGTTTTCTTGCAGACGTTTCATGAACCAACTAGGGAACGTCATCAGTGCTGTGAAGCAGGGAGGAAGGAAGGGAGGAAGGAAGGGAGGAAGGAAAGAAGGAAGGAAGGATTGTGGGGTCCTGAGTGCTCTCTGAGCTGGGTGGTTTTCTTCCAGACATTACATGACCCAACTAGGGAATGTCATCAGTGCCAGGAGAGAGGAGGAGGGAGGGAGGGAGGGAGGGAGGGAGGAAGGATGGAAGGAAGGACTGTGGGGTCCTTGATACTCTCTGAGCTTGGCAGTTTTCCTGTAGATGTTTCATGACCCAACTAGGGAATGTCATCAGTGCCAGGAGGAGAGAGGAGGAGGAGGACGGCTATGGGGGTCCCTGGTGTTCTCTGGCAATTTTCCTGCAGACCTTTCATGACCCAACTAGGGAACGCCACCCACGCAGTGCTGATCCTGTGCCAAGTATGACGTTACTTAGTCTGTTGACGAAACGTCTCCAAGAAAAAACACACCCAGCTCAAGCAGCACCGAGGATGTCGATCTAAACCAGGGCTCTCACCTCCGTCAGCTTTTAAGACTTGGGGACTCCAACTTCCAGAATTCCCCAGCCAGCTATGCTGGCTGGGGAATTCTGGGAGATGAAGTCCCCAAGTCTTACAAATGGTCGCGATCGGACCTCCGTGATCTAACTACACCCCAACGAGAGCGGAAAGTCCTAGAATTAAAATCCTCTTTTGCTCAAAGGAGGGACGGGCCGAGGAAGGGAGATATAAAGGAGGGGGGGGGGTCTCAGGATAAAAGGAAGTTTGCCAATCAAGGTTGCTTGATTGCTTTATTGGCTTTAAGCTCCGCATGATCTAAGCAGGCAGCTGGCTGGCAGCCTATTTAAGCTTTTTTTCTGTCAGGAGGCTGTCGTGAAGCTTGGAGACCTCGGGCTCAAAACTATCCATGACTAGGGTCCCATTGCCGTCGAAGAATTTGGCGATGGATCGGGTGAATTCCGCCTCTCTCTGCTGCTTGCTGCGGCCGCTGATGAACGTCATCTTCAGGCTGTATTTGTCGTCAAACCTGCCAAAAGAGGGGCATAACGACAGACAGGACGCGTCAGGAAAGCCAAAACTGGTGGCGCTGTCTAAAAACAAATGAAATAGTAAAAGACAATATCAAACACGAAAGAATGAAAGGTAAAATAAAGCCAAGTGTCCACTAAATCGCCTAATAGAAAATAGAAAACAAAATACGGTAAAATAACAAGGAAAAAAACGTGAGGTAAAAAAGCAAAATGAAAACCAAAATGATCACACAAAATAAAAAATAGCACATAAAATAAAAAGACAAAACAATAAAAGATAAAAATAAAGCCAAGCATCCACTAAATCATCTAACAGAAAATAAAAATAGAAAATAGAAAACAAAATAAAATAAGAAATACAAAATAAGGTAAAATAACAACGAAAACATGAGGTAAAAAACAAAATGAAAATAATCAAACAAAATAGAAAATAGCAAATAAAATAAAAACACAAAACAATAAAAGATAAAATAAAGCCAAGTGTCCACTAAATCATCTAATAGAAAATAAAAATAGAAAACAAAATAAAATTAAGAAATACAAAATAAGATAAAATAACAACAAATAAAATATGAGGTAAAAAACAAAATGAAAATGAAAATAAACAAAAAATAGCAAATAAAATAAAAACACAAAACAATAAAAGATAAAAATAAAGCCAAGTATCAATTAAACAATCTAAGATAAAATAAAAATACAAAATAGAAAGAATTAAGAAATACTAAATAAGGTAAAATAAAAACGAATAAAACGTAAGGTAAAAAACAAAATGGAAACGAAAATAATCAAACAAAATAGAAAATAGCAAATAAAATAAAAACACAAAACAATAAAAGATAAAATAAAACCAAGTATCCACTAAATAATCTAGATGAAATAAAAATACCAAATAGAAAACCAAATAAAGTAAGAAATACAAAATAAGGTAAAATAAAAAGGAACAAAGTAGTAAAATAGTATGTTTTAGGTGTGTATCATGTATGTGTTTCACTTTGAGAGCTGGCAACTAAATTTCATGTTTGATGTGTGCCGTTGTGTCCACAGTGTAAAAAAAAAAGACAATAAAGGTTATCTTATCTATCTTATCTCAAATATGAGGTAAAAAACAAAATGAAAATAATAAAATAAAATAAAAAACAGCAAATAAAATAAGAACACAAAACAAAACATAGAAACAAGAAACAAAATAAAAATAAAGAATAAAAGATAAATGAAATTAAACTAAATTAAATTGCAAGCGCCTGATGACAGAAATAATCCTCATTTAATGACCGGTCACTTAGCCAGGGGTGGAGAGAAGGTGGGAACGTTTCTGCGGAGGTTAACGTGGCTGCTGCCCGAAGGACACAACGGAGCCTGCAAGGTTGGCAACCCAAGCTATTTCATGCCGGGATCCGTGCAGGACAACTTCAATGTCAAGGTAATAATTGAACAGCTAGCCAGCTTGTAGAATGAGAAATGTGTGGCGTAATGATGGGAATGATTCAGCAGGGTCTGTGTCCCTTGAAGAGCCGTTGTATAAAAGGGAAGGCTCTGCTGATGTGTGCTCTCTCTTCCCTTTTCCTGCTGTAACTGTGGTCTGTTGGATCCTGCTGCATTACCCCGTGTTTGTATGTTGTTCCTGGTGTAAGATATGGTAGATGGCGTAAGATAAACCACCGTTTAATCTAGACAACGGTTTACTGTGTTTACTCCTGGGTTTATCTCAGCGCAATAAGACTGCGCACGCTCTGACATTCAACTTAACTCTCTTCTGTGGGGGTGAGTGGGTGGGTGGGAGGGGAGGGCCAATGGCTGGGCTTGGGGAGTCCTGGGAAGGGGGGAGGGAGGGGTACCTTTTCAGACTTGAGGAAAGCTGCCAGATGTCATCGGGGTCCATTCCCGTGGGGTCTTTCCTGTGCGCTACCAGGAAGATGCTCTTCTCCTTGTATGAGGTATAGATGGTCAGAATTCCCATCATTACGAAATACGTTGGGCCAGGTTAAAGAAAGACACGGGGTCTTGGAATCACAGACTCCTAAGGGACCTAGGACATCTTCCAGTCCACCTCTCTCCAAAGTAGGAGACCTTATGCCATCCCAGACAAATGGCCCTCCCATCTTTTCTTGATAGGGCACTCAAAACTCGGAGAGGCAAGCCCTTCCTTCCTTGTCTCCTTCCCTCCTTCCTCCCTCTTTTCCTTGTCTCACTCTCCTTCCTTCCTCCCTCCCTTATCTCATTGCCTCCTTCCTCCCTTTTTCCTTCTCATTCTATTCCTCACCCTTTTGCCTTTTTCTTCCCTTCCTTTCTTCCTAAATTCTTCCTGTCTCCTTCCCTCCTCCCCCCTCCTTCCCTCATCTCATTCTCTCCTTCCTTCTTTCATTCCTCCCTCCCTTTTCCTTCCTTCCTTCCTAATTTCATTGTCTCCTTTCTCCCTGTCCCTTTCTCTTCCCTTCCTTCCTTCCTTGTCTTTCTCTTCCTTCTTCCTCCGTTTTGCTTTCCTCCTTCGCTCCTAAATTCCTCTCGTTCTCCTTCCGCCTTCTCTTCCTCCCTCCCTCGTCTTATTCTGCTTCCTTTCATTCCTCCCTCCCTCTTTTCCTTCCTTCCTAATCTCATTGTCTCCTTCCTCCCTGTCTCTTTCTCTTCCCTTCCTTCCTTGTCTTTCTTCCTTCTTCCTGTTTTGCTTCCTTCCTTCCTTCCTAAATTCCTCTTTCTCCTTCTCCCCTCCCCCCTCCTTCTCTTTCTCCCTCCCTCCCTCCCTCCCTTTCCTTTCTTTTCCTTCCTTCCATCCATTCACCTACCTACCTACCTAGCCTTTCTGTCTGTCTGTCTGTCATCCAGATGCTCCAATGGTCATTATTGCAAGGACCAGCCGTAACTCACTTTTCCACAGTGCCATTGTAACTTCAAATGGTCGTTAAGCAAATGATTGTAAGTTGAAGACTGTTGTTGTTGTTAGTTGCGAAATCGTGTCCGACCCATCGCCACCCCATGGACAACGTCCCTCCAGGCCTTCCTGTCCTCTACCATCTTCTGGAGTCCATTGAAGCTCACGCCTCCTGCTTCAGGGACTCCATCCAGCCACCTCCTTCTCTGTCGTCCCCTTCTTCTCTTGCCCTCCATCTTTCCCAGCATCAGGCTCTTCTCCAGGGAGTCCTTCCTTCTCATTAGGTGGCCAAAGTCCTTGAGTTTCCACTTCAGGATCTGGCCTTCTCAAGAGCAGTCGGGGTTGATCTCCTCCAGGACTGACCGGTTGGATCGCCTTGCAGTCCAGGGGACTTGCAGGAGTCTTCTCCAGCACCAGACTACCTGTATCTAAATTTATGATTTAGAAAGCTGGTGAACGAGAGAGCAGGTCCACCAGAGGACACACCTGGAAGGAGTGGTTGGTGCTGTGGTTCCACCAAAAATGACTTCACCTCCCTGCTTCAAGGAGACGTAGTCCAAATCCCAATTCCCTTGGAAGAATTCACCTTCCGTTTCTCTTATCTTGGAGAGCAACACGTTCAGTTCCCCCTTGACAGACCACTTGATGAAAAGAAGGCAATAAATCAGAGAGAGGCTGTATTTTTGCCACAAGCTCTGAGATAAAATTAGAGAACGGCCCCTGCAGAAGGGTACCTTGGCACCTAGTCTTTCTTCCACCTGTTTATAGCTTTCATATGACTCGATATGTCGTTTTAATTTTCAATCGGGAGCCGCCCAGAGGAGGTTAGGAGATGGGTGGCTGTGTAAAGGCATAAATCAAAAAATTCAATTCAATTAAAACCAAGGGTGAAATCTGGAGGGAATGGAGGCGACACCTCTGTAGCTCCTCAGATTGAACGCAGATAGTCCTCAAATTACAATCATTGGTTTCGTGACCGTTCAAAGTTACAGGGGCTGCCCCAAAGAAGAGGGAGTCAAGCTATTCCCCAAAGCCCCTGAAGGCAGGACAAGAAGCAACGGGTGGAAACTAATCAAGGAGAGAAGCAACCTAGAACTAAGGAGAAACTTCCTGACAGTGAGAACAATTAACCAGGGGAACTGCCTGCCTCCAGAAGCGGTGAATGCTACAACCCTGGAAGCTTTTAAGAAGAGACTGGACAGCCATTTGTCCGAAATGGTCTAGGGCAGTGGTTCTCAACCTGTGGGTCGGGACCCCATTTGGGGTCGAACAACCATTTCACAGGGGTCACCAAACAACGCAGTCTGCCATTTTTTTCCCCTTTTCCTTAGCTGTGCTACTCCGTTTTCTTCTATTGGCTTTGGAAAGCCAATAGAATAGACTCTCTTGAATAGAGTCTAATTCTATTGGCTTTCCAAAGCCAATAGGAATTGTCCAGGCTGTCTCTGCCCTGCTGAGCCCGCCAAAATTCCCATTCTGCCAACGGTGCTGCACCCGTTGAGCAGTCGACTTACGACCGGTTGAGTAGTCCTCGACTTACGACCGGTTGGGGGTTGCGACATTAAAAAGGTTGAGAACCACTGGTGTAGGGTTTCCTGCCTGAGCAGAGGGTTGGACTAGATGACCTCCAAGGTCCCTTCCAACTTTACTACTACTACTATTATTATTATTACTAACTCCGGCCCGCCAGAACACCCCAGGATAAAGAGATAAATGGAACCAGCTTTCTTTCCACTGGAAAAAACCTGGGAAGATCAGCCAGCCTGAGCATTCCTTCAACCTGGCAAAAAAAAAAAAAAAAAAAACAGAAGATCTCAGGAACTCAGGGCTTCGCAAAGCAGCGAAAGAGGGAAAGTGAACATTTTTTAAAGAAGCGGGGGGGGGGCGCACCGGGAAAGGATATGAGATCACGCAGACAGCCAGCACCGGCTTCGATTCGGGAAAGGGGTGAAGGTAATCCCATATCAAAGCCACGATGGCGAAGAGGCAGGAGACGGTGCAGATGATCAGGCGCCCGTCGATCAGGCAGAAGTTCTCTACATATTTATACTTTTCCAAAAGGACCTGGGAAGAGAAAGAAGGGCACACGGTAGCACAGGGCGGCAGCCTCAGAGGGAAGAGGTTTACCAACAGAAGGGAATATTTGGGGTGGGAACACGGGGGTCCTTAACGTTCTCAGAGCTGGGTGGCTTTCCTTGCAGACGTTTCGTGACCCAACTAGGGAACCTCATCAGTGCTAGATGGGAGGAGGAGGAGGAAGGAAGGAAGGAAGGAGGGAAGGAAGGAGGGAAGAAAGGAAGGGAAGGAAGGAAGGGAAGAAGAGAGAAGAAAGGAAAGGTAGAGAAGGGAGAGAAGGAAGGAAAGCAAGGAAAGGAAGAAAAGAAAAAGGAAAGAAGGAAGAAAAGAAAGGGGGAGAAGGAAGGAAGGAAGGAAGGAAGGAAGGAAGGAAGGAAGGAAGGAAGGAAGGAAGGAAGGAAGGAAGGAAGGACGGACTGTGGGGTCCTTGGTGTTCTCTGAGCTGGATGGTTTCCTTGCAGACATTTCATGACCCAACTAGGGAACATCATCAGTGCTAGATGGGAGGAGGGTTTGCAGAGAGGGAGGAGTAGGAGGAGGGGGATTCTGGGGTCCCTTGGTGCTCTCTTCAGTGGTTTTCTTGCAGACATTTCATGACCCAACTAGGGAACATCATCAGTGCTAGAAGGGAGTGGGGTTTGCAGGGAGGATGAGGAAGAGGAGAGGGAAGGAGGGGGAGGAAGAATCTGGGTGCTCTCTGAGGTTGGTGGCTTCCTTGCAGACGTTTCATGACCCAAGTAGGGAACATTATCAGTGCTGGAAGGAAGGAAGGAAGGAAGGAAGGAAGGAAGGAAGGAAGGAAGGAAGGAAGGAAGGAAGGAAGGAAGGAAGGAAGGAAGGAAGGACGGACTGTGGGGTATTTGGTGCTGAGTTTGGTGGCTTCCTTGCAGACATTTCATGACCCAACTAGGGCACATTATCAGTGCTAGAGAGAAAGGGGTTTCCAGAGAGGAAGAGGAGGAGGAGAACGATTGACACTGGAGTCATTGATGCCCTCTGAGCTTGGTTGTTTTCTTGCAGACATTCATTACCTAACTAGGGAACATCATCAGTGCTGGAAGGGGGATGAGGTCTGCAAGGGAGGGAGGGGGAGGAGGAGCGCCCACTGCCAGCAGTTCGATCCTGACCAGCTCAGGCTTGACTCAGCTTTCCATTCTTCCCAGGTCAACAAAATGAGGACCCAGATTGTTGGGGGCAAATATGCTGACTCTGTAAACCACTCCGAAAGGACTGTAAAGCACTGAGAAGCGGTAGATAAGTCTAAGGCAGGGGTAGGCCACCTCGGCTCGTGGATGACTCATGGACTTCAACTCCCAGAATTCCTGAGTCAGCTCTGCTGACTCAGGAATTCTGGGAGTTGAAGTCCATGAGTCATCCACGAGCCGAGGTGGCCTACCCCTGATCTACAGGTTATGGCTATTGCTATGGGGGAGGAAAGGATCCTTAGCAATGGCAGAGGAACACATATATACAGAAATTCCACGCTGACCGGCGTGAAAATAAGCGTGAAGGAGGCTGGGAGAACTGATGGGAAAGGCACCAGAATTGGGCAGAGGACTCCAGCTGTTCCAAAAAAAGGAGCTTACCTTTTTGGCCGAGTCATCCAGCGAATTCTTCACCGCTGACCCGTCCCACTTGTCCACTTTGACGGGTTTGTCGTCGATTTTCCACTGAGGCAATTTAAAAAAGAAAATAAAAGCAATCTGAACGACAGTTCATTTAGCGACCGAAAGCGACGTCACTGAAAAAAAGTGACTTTGGGACTGTTTTCACACTTACGACCGTTGAACTGTCCCCCAAAAGTCCAGAGGCTTGGCGACTGACTCGCATTTACGACGGTTGCAGCGTCCCCCGGGGGTCACGCGATGCCCTTTTGCGACCTTCTGAGAAGCAAAAGCGAGTGGGGGAGCCCGATTCGCTTAACGACCGTGTCAATCACTTAACAATGGCAGCGATCGCCTTAACAACGGTGGCAAGGAAGGTCGTAAAATGGGGGCAAAACAATCTTGCTTGGCCACAGAAACTTTGAGGTCCAATTTTGGTCAGACCTGTATTTGTTGAAGGAGGTGCTACGTATATTGACTTCAACCCTGGAGGGAAAGTGGATTATATCTCTCTAATTCCTAAATAAGAAGCTATATTTAAATTCGAGCATTAAATGTACTGGACTTTACGTCTTCAATGATCATTTCACCAGCGTTCACCCAAAGCTCTGTGGAAAATGAAAACATTGTTCTTTTATGCAAGGTTTAGGCCAGTGGTTCTCAACCTTTTTAATGCCGCGACCCCCAACCGGTCGTAAGTCGAGGACTACTCAACCGGTCGTAAGTCAAGGACTAAACTGGTGCAGCACCGTTTGCAGAATGGGACTTTTGGCGGGCTCAGCAGGGCAGAGACAGCCTGGACCATTCCTATTGGCTTTGGAAAGCCAATAGAATTAGACTCTATTCAAGAGAGTCTATTCTATTGGCTTTCAAAAGCCAATAGAAGAAAAGGGAGTAGCACAGCTAAGGAAAAGGGGGAAAAACATGGCGGACGGCGTTGTTTGGCGACCCCCGTGAAATGGTCGTTCGACCCCAAATGGGGTCCCGACCCACAGGTTGAGAACCAGTGAAGTAAAGGGATGTTGTGTTATGATGCTTGCTATGTTCCAAATTGTTAGCAAAATAAACCTCTGAATCCTAAAATAAGAATTATTGTTTTGTGTTGCTGTCTCTGGTCTTTTTCATTTGGGTTTTTCCACGACACGCTCTTACTGGGCAAATTCTTCATTAAAATCGTATGGCAATGAGATGGAACACCAACTCCCCCCCCCCATATCAAACCACCAAGGAGACACCTTCAAAATACATGGCAAGGAAGGCTTAAAGACTCTAAACGTCACATGGGAAGACCCTTGCTGTCTGCTATGCTACATAGCATGGAGGGTCTCATGCCAGACCTAATATTAAACATACTCCAATTTTGCTGAAATGCCAAATTTCTAGTTATCTTTTTCTGCAAAAGCCACTAGCGTCTGGAACACCGTAACAGCACCTGACCAAAGCAAGCAGAAGCTGGACAATGACTGGCCAGAGATTAATAATAATAATAATAACAACAACAACAAGAACAACAACAATACAACAACACAACAACAATGATAAAATTAAACTGCTCTGGGACTTCAGAATTCAAACAGACAAGCACATAGGAACTGCTTCCATCCTGCGACAATATTTGTAATACCATCAAACATCCACATCCACATCTGCCTATCCCAGGTCCTGGGTAAGGACTCGATACGTAGACAAAATGCCAAATCCAGTCTGAACATCTGGCTGACTGTGCGATGATCCATAACAACAACAACAACAACAACAACACAACAAAATTAAACTGCTCTGGGACTTCAGAATTCAAACTGACAAGCACCTGCAACATAATATCCCAGACTTAACAATTGTCGATAAGAAAGACAAAAAAGTCTGGATAGTGGACGTGGCAGTGCCTGGAGACAGCAGAATAGACGAGAAAGAACTGGAGAAGATCACAAAATACAAAGACCTACAAATAGAAACAGAAAAACTGTGGCAAAAGCAAGCAAGGGTAGTACCAATAGTCATAGGCTCCTTGGGTGCAATCCCAAAACAACTGGAGCACCACTTGAACACCATTGGCATTGACAAATTCGCTATTAGTCAATTGCAAAAGGCGGCCTTACTAGGAACTGCTTCCATCCTGCGACGATACCTGTAATACCATCAAACATCCACATCTGCCCATCCCAGGTCCTGGGTAAGGACTCGATAGGTAGACAAAATGCCAAATCCAGTCTGAACATCTGGCTGACTGTGCGATGATCCATAATAATAAGAGTTGGAAGGAAACTTGGAGGTCATCTAGTCCAACCCCCTGCTCAGGCAGGAAACCCTACACCATTTCGGACAAATGGCTGTCCAGTCTCTTCTTAAAAACTTCCGGTGTTGGAGTATTCACCGCTTCTGGAGGCAGGTAGTTCCACTGGTTAATTGTTCTCACTGTCAGGAAATTCCTCCTTAATTCCAGGTTGATTTTCTCTTTGGTTAGTTTGTATTCTGACTTTGAATAGCTACTAGATACAGGCAGTCCTCAACTTTTAGTGACCATTCAAAGGTACAACAGCAGTGGAAAAAAAGCGACCTAGGACCATTTTTTATCCTTAAAACCGATGTAGCACGTACACACACGCACACGGACACACATATCCATGGTTCCAAGATCAAAATTCAGATGCTTAACATCAGATTCAGTTAATAACCGTGTGACTGATTTAATATTGATTCATTAGTTGATGTAAGATGATGAGAAATAGAATATATCCAAATAGATGTGTATTCTGAATATTAGATTTTGTGATGAATTGTGATAAAGGGAACCTCGGTTACTTTAATCTTGGAAATTATAAATATTAAATGTTAAAGATTAACGGGAAACTAAAAATTTGGGGGGAATTAATTAGGACATGGATTTCCTATAAAGACTGAATGAAGGTTAAAACAATAAGGATATGCATAAGCCAAAAATTATTCATAAATGTAAGAATGTCATTTTTATTTAATTGATACAATAAGAACTGTATTAGTTTAAACAGGAGACAGTAAATACTAAAGGAAAGAGAGAGGAAAACATTAATGTACTAGCTTGAGACTTGTACTAAAGATACATGTATGCCATTGTATTATTAACCCAGCCGCCACGTTGCTTTTTAAATACTTAAATATAAAACTAGAAAATCAATAAAACATTTTTTAAAAAAACTTAATACTGATTCACTTAACAGTGGCAAGAAAAGTCACAAAATGGGGCAAAACATACACAACTGTTTTGCTTTGCCAAAGGAAATTGCAGGCTCGTGGTTGTAAGTCAAACTCTACCTGGATATGAACACAATCAAGTAACACTAATGTCTAAAAAAAACACTTCACCTCCCTTCTCATTGTGGGTGTTCCTTCCTCCTGCTGGCTGACTTCCTGTTGCCAGCTTCAAAGAAAAAGACACATCATCCTTTCTGAAACCCAACGGCCATATCTAAAAAATTTCAACTGTCCGGGATGACAACTTAATTCTAACTTTTTTTTTTAAAAAAAAAAAATCAAATCTGGCAGTCAGCTTGCTTACAGACCAGAATGTCCTCTGAGGCAACAGCTGAAAGGCTCAGATCAAGGCAACACCATTGTGCTTTTATTCTCAACACAGAAGCAGGCAAAAAGAAATCGGTAAAGTCAAGGCTGCTATAAAAAGCTTTCTTGCTCTAAGAATTATATAAATAAAGAAGAGTCTGTTTCTTAAGATCCAATAGCCGATATCTGACGGGACTGTAAGCAAAAAATAATTTTATTTTTGCTTTCAATCTCAGGAAAGCTGAACAGAGTGAGAGAATCTGCCTGTGAAATTGAAATGAGACTGGAACACAACAGAAAGACTTGGAACAGAATAGAGCTGGAAGGGACCTTGGAGGTCTTCTAGTCCAGCCCCTACCCCTCCCACCCCGCTCAAGGAGAACTTATACCATCTCAGACAGGTGATTGTCCAGTCTCTTTTTAAAAACTTCCAGCAATGGAGCACCCACAATTTCTGGTGGCAAGCTGTTCCACTGGTTGATTGTTCTCACTGTCAGGAAGTTTCTCCTTAATTCCAGGCTGCTTCTCTCTTTGGTCAGTTTCCAACCCTTGTTTCTCGTCCTTCCCTCTGATGCTTTGGAGAATAATTTGACCCTTTTCTTTGTGGCAGCCCCCCAGATACTGGAACGCTGCTATCATGTCTCCCCTCATTCTTCTTTTCCATCCTGCAGCTGTTCTTCGTATGTTTAACTCTCCAGGCCTTTGATCATCTTAGTTGCTCTTCTCTGAATTTTTTTCCAGACTCATAACATCTTTTTTGTGATATGGTGACCAAAATTGGCTGCAGTATTCAGTTCGCCAAAGGGGACCACGTGACCCAGAGATACTGTGACCGTCATAAATACAAGTCAGTTGCCAAGCGTCTGAGTTTTGTCATGCGAAAAACAGTCATAACTCGCTTTTTTTCAGTGTCGGCCTTTCGAGCGGTCACTAAGCAAACTGTCGTTAAGTCGAGGACTACCTGTATTTCATTTAGCATATGGCATCTAGAGACATACCTCACTAATAAAACACCCATTACACATACCAACACAAACAGAAGCTTAAATAAAACGTCAACAAAGAGACGCATAGACATACAAAATAAAAACACCTGCGGAATACAATATGGGAGATACAACACTGAATTAAGGTAAAAACAATGCAGGAAGAGTCCTGAGAGCCTGGAAAACGCCTCCCTGCAGTATTTAACCATTTGTCTCGAAGGGTAGAAGGTCTCCTGCTCGAGCAGGGGGTTGGACTAGATGACCTCCAAGGTCCCTTCCAACTCTGTTCTTCTATCATTTTGTAAGGGTCTCCTGCTCCAGCAGGGGGGGATGGACTAGGTGACCTAAAAGGTCCCTTCCAACCCTGTTCTTCTATCATTCTGTAAGGGTCTCCTGCTCCAGCGGGGGGGGGATGGACTAGATGGCCTCCAAGGTCCCTTCCAACTCTGTTCTTCTATCATTCTGTAAGGGTCTCCTGCTCCAGCGGGGGGGATGGACTAGATGACCTAAAAGGTCCCTTCCAACCCTGTTCTTTTATCATTCTGTAAGGCTCTCCTGCTCCAGCGGGGGGGGGGTTTGGACTAGATGACCTCCAAGGTCCCTTCCAACTCTGTTCTTCTATCATTCTGTAAGGGTCTCCTGCTCCAGCGGGGGGGATGGACTAGATGGCCTCCAAGGTCCCTTCCAACTCTGTTCTTCTATCATTCTGTAAGGGTCTCCTGCTCCAGTGGGGGGGGTTGGACTAGATCAGTGGTTCTCAACCTGTGGGTCGGGACCCCATTTGGGGTCGAATGACCATTTCATGGGGGTCTCCAAACCATGCTGTCCGCCATTTTTTTCCCTTTTCCCTAGCTGTCCTACTCCCTCTTATTGGTGACCACACCCACTTGGGGGTCACCACAACATGGGGAACTGTATTATGGGGTCACGGCATTAGAAAGGTTGAGAATCACTGGACTAGATGACCTCCAAGGTCCCTTCCAACCCTGTTCTTTTATCATTCTGTAAGGGTCTCCTGCTCCAGCGGGGGGGGGGGAAATGGACTAGATGGCCTCCAATGTCCCTTCCAACTCTAGTTACTGTGATTCTGTACGGGGTCTCCTGCTTGAGAAGGGGGGGGGGGTTGGACTAGATGACCTCCAGGGTCCCTTCCAATTCTAGTTATTGTGATTCTGTAAGGGTCTCCAGCTCTAGAAGGTGGGGGGGTGGACTAGGTGACTTCTAGGTTCCCTTCCAGCTCTATTCTACTCTATTCTTTCTCCGCACTTAAGAATTCCCAGCTGGCCAATCAACGGGCTAGGCTCCTCCACCTCCCCCCTCCCCCACCGCTCCATCTGCGTCTCCCAACCGGGCGGCTGAGGATTCTGGGAGTTGTAGTCCCCGCGCATCTGACAGGCGCCGGGTTAGAGCCAAGCGGGGCTCGGCCTCTCTCTCTCTCTCCCAAGGCAGCGCGGCCCTCTCAGCTGCCGGGGCGATGCGGAGGGCCGGGCCGGCCTTCTCGGCTTGCGGATTGACGCTCCCAAAGGCGAACCGCGCCGGGGTGGCCTTCAGCCCGGCCGCCCTCCCCGCCTCGTCTCGCAGGCCGAGCGGCCGCCCCGCCGAGCCGCTACCTTGTCCAGGATGCCGTTCCTGCTGGCGCCGCCGCCTCCCCCGCCGCCGCCTCCGCCGCCTTTCGCCGCCATCTTGGCTCCTCCTTTCCCCCTGCGCGACCTGTTCGCCGCCGATTGGCTGAGCGGGGAGAGGTCCGCGCAAAGGACGCCGGGACGGGACAGCGCCGCCCTATAGGAAGCGGCGGCGGCGGCGGCGGCCCGCGCGCGGAGCAGGCTGGGAGCTGGAGTTCTGGGCGGCCCGGGTTGCCATGGCTACCCAGGGACCGGGAGGGAACGTGGGGAACCGCGGTTCGCTG
This sequence comes from Crotalus tigris, assembly GCF_016545835.1. NCBI lineage: Eukaryota > Metazoa > Chordata > Lepidosauria > Squamata > Viperidae > Crotalus > Crotalus tigris. The sequence continues at coordinate 191,126 of NW_024097188.1, forward strand.
GACGGGCAAAAGGAGCTCGGTCGGGGTCGAAGCCGGAGTCAGCATCCTCCTTCCTGCGTGGGGGGCTAAGGCGGGAGGGAGGGAGAAGAAAAGCGCGGGAGTCTTTCTAGCCGCGGGAGGACTCAACGCTCTATGGTTTGCTCCCCATCTTTATAATCCGCTTTAATTTAGGTTATATTTCCCCTAATATATTAATTCATTGGCCTGACTTTCCCCAAGCTGGTGCTCTCTCTGGGTTATTACAGTCCCCATCTCCTTCCCCCAGCTGGCCCGGCCCCACACAGTCAGGGTGGGTGGGTGGGGATTATGGTTTATGTAGCAACCTAGAACTAAGGAGAAACTTCCTGACACTCAGAACAATTAACCAGTGGAACCTCCTGCCTCCAGAAGTTGTGGCTGCTCCATCACTGGAGGCTTTTAAGAAGAGACTGGACAGCCATTTGTCCCAAATGGTATAGGGTTTCCTGCCTGAGTAAGAGGGTTGGACTAGATGACCTCCAAGATCCCTTCCAACTTTATTATTATTGTTGTTGTTTCCTTCCTAGTCCTCTCCCATCCCATACTGGGGATTGGGGGAGGAGAAATCTTGGAAGGCCCCCTTCGGATGGGAAGGGCGGTGGCTGCATCCACAAGACACCTTTTTACCTGGCCAGGCCATCGCCAGCATTCACCCAACAGGCGAACAAATCTGAGTCGGGGGTTTAACTTTTAGCTTTTTGCTTAAATTTGACATTTCAGCCAAAATTGTGATTTATGACCCGTTTTGCACACTTACGACCGCTGCAGCGTTCCCCCGTGGTCACATGATCAAAATGCATACTCTTGGAAAGTGTCTCGTATTTATGACGGTTGCAGTGTTCCGGGGTCACGCGAGTCCCTTTTGCGCCCTCCTGATAAGGAGGTAAAGCCAGGTTCACTTAACGACCGGGTTGCTCATTTAACGACTGCGGTGATCCTCTTAACCATCCTGGCAAGAAAGGTTTTCAAACGGGGGCCAAACTCACTTAACAACTGTCTTTGCTTAGCAACAGAAATGTTGAGATCCAGTGTGGTCGTAAGTCAAGGAGCCTTTTTTAAAAAAAAAAACGAGAAAGGATGCTATTTGAAGCTCATTAAGGCTTTTTCTCAGAAGCCCAGAAAATAGACCACAGGATTATGATAACCACGAGATGGTTTCACTTGGATCCCTGCCCCAAGCTTGGGGTTGGACTAGATGACCTCAAGGAGATTTACCGGCCCTGATTCTCTGATTCTTTCTTATCCCAGCTGCTTCTTGGATGGATCGGAAGCAGAAGAAATGGACCAGAGTGGTTTAAAAACTCGGGATTTTTAAGCCTGGGGTTTGAATTGCTGATAGCCAAGCTGTGATACGGCAATGCCCCCCCCCCACACACACAAGAACTTGCGTGGTGCCTTTGCTTACTTTGTGGCTGGCGTTTGCTGTGCTCCGTGAGGTGGATGATAAGCTACATGAGGGGGGCGGCGAGCGCTCTGGTGACTGGCATTGGATGGGGATGTTGGTACAGCGGTTCACGTTGACTTGGATCCTCACGTCGCCATGGGTCACCCTCATTGCTGGTCCGGCCAGGTGGTGTCTCCACCTGGCAGGGTCTCCTGAGAAGGACCCATCCCTGCCATGTCACAGAGGCCTGGCTGCTTTGTTAAGCAGTGACATGGCTGTGTGTCTGTGTGGGGAGGGTCTCCCCTGGAAAAAACAGGGCTTGCAAGGACCAGGGTTTTGTTTTTTTTTTGCAAAGGGGGATGAATAATTGTTGTTGTTAGCTGCGAAGTCGTGTCCAGCCCATCGCGACCCCATGGACCACGTTCCTCCAGGCCTTCCTGTCCTCTACCATCTTATGGAGTCCATTTAAGCTCCCGCCTCCTGGTTCAGGGACTCCATCCAGCCACCTCCTTCTCTGTCGTCCCCTCCTTCTCTTGCCCTCCGTCTTTCCCAGCATCAGGCTCTTCTCCAGTGAGTCCTTCCTTCTCATGAGGTAGCCAAAGTATTTGAGGATGAATAATAGAATGGGAAGGGACTTTGGAGGTCATCTACTCCAGCCCCTTGCTGAAGAAGGAGAACCCTATGCCATTCCAGACAAATGGCTGTCCAGTCTCTTCTTAAGAGCCTCCAGTGATGGAGCAGCCACAACATCTGAAGGCAAGGTGTTCCACGGATCAATTAACAGAATAACAGAAGCGTTGGAAGGGACCTTGGAGATCTCCTAGTCCAGTCTAATGAAGAGAAGGACGAGGTGGGACATGATAGCTGTGTTCCAATATCTCAGGGGTTGCCCCAAAGAAGAGGGAGTCAAGCTGTTCTCCAAAGCGTCTATAAGGCAGGACAAGAAACAACGGATGAGAGAAGCAACCTGGAATTAAGCAGAAACTTCTTGACAGTTAGAACAATTACCGGTGGAACAGCTTGCCACCAGAACCTGCTCCAGCACTGGAAGTTTTTAAGAAGAGACTGGACAGCCATTTGTCTGGAATGGTCTAGGGTTTCCTGCCTGAGCAGGGGGTTGGACTAGATGACCTCCAGGGTTCCTTCCAAGTTTATTATTATTAATGCTCAAGAACACTGGTTCTCAACCTTTTTAATGCCGCGACCCCCAACCGGTCGTAAGTCGAGGACTACTCAACTGGTGCAGCACCATTTGCAGAATGGGACTTTTGGCGGGCTCAGCAGGGCAGAGACAGCCTGGACAATTCCTATTGGCTTTTGAAAGCCAATAGAATTAGATTCTATTCTAGAGAGTCTATTCTATTGGCTTTCAAAAGCCAATAGAATAAAAGGGAGTAGCACAGCTAAGGAAAAGGGGGAAAAAAATGGCAGACTGCGTTGTCTGGCGACCCTCGTGAAATGGTTGTTCAACCCCAAATGGGGTCCCGATCCACAGGTCGAGAACCACTGCTCAAGAAGAAATCCTCCTATACCATCTCAGACAAATGGCTGTCCAGTCTCTTCTTAAAAACCTCCAGTGCTGGAGCAGGTTCTGGTGGCAAGCTGTTCCACTGGTTGATTGTCTTCCTCACTGTCAGGAAGTTTCTCCTTAATTCTAGTCTGCTTCTCTCTTTGACCAGCTTCTAACCAATTGTTTCTTAATAAACATGTTGCTTTGATTGAAGGGCTGAAAGAAGATCATGGCATCGCTGTATAAACTGGATGATGGACAGTGGTACCCCACCAATTGCTTCCCTGCGAAAAGCCTTCTGCAGCCTCGATCCGAAGAAGGTAACGTGTCCCGATGTGCGATTTAAGGATTTTAAGGATCTTCGCAGCTGAAAAAGCAGAGCGTTATGGAAACGCCTCCCCAAAGTGGCCTCTGCTTATCTTTCTAGAGCAGGGCTCCCAGTTTGTAGCCTGTCACCCTCTCAAAACATGGAGGCAATGAAAAGCTGAGCTAGTTGTGCAACAGACTGCAAATGTATTGTGTGAATCCTCTGCTCCCTTTGGGAAACCCTGCTGGGGGGTTTAGGAAAAGATTCCAATAGGAGAGAAGACTTGAATCTCAGGGATGAACTGTGGGGTCCTTAATGCTCTCTGAGCTTTCATGCCTAAGTCACGACTAGAACTCACCGTCTCCTGGTGATTGATCGAAAGTTACCCAACTGGCTTTCATGCCTAGCTCAGGACTAGAACTCACCATCTCCTGATAATTGGGTCAAAGTTGCTCAGTCAACGTCCATGCTTAAGTCGGGACTAGAACTCACCGTCTCCTAGTAATTGGTCCAAAGTCACCCAGTTGGCTTTGATGCCTAAATCAGGACTAGAAGTCACGGTCTTCTGGTGATTGATCCAAAGTCACCCAGTTGGCTTTTATGGCTAAGTCGGGACTAGAACTCACCGTCTCCTGGTGATTGGTCCAAAGTCTCCCAGTTGGCTTTCATGCCTAGGTCAGGACTAGAACTCACCATCTCCTGGTGATTGGTCCAAGGTCACCCAGATGACTTTGATGCCTAAGTCAGGACTAGAACTCACCGTCTCCTGGTGATTGGTCCAAAGTCAGCCAGTTGGCTTTCATGCCTAGGTGGCGCAGCAGTTAGAGTGCAGTACTGCAGGCCACTTTAGCTGACTGTGTTCAGCAGGTCAGCGGTTCAAATCTCACCGGCTCAAGGTTGACTCAGCCTTCCATCCTTCCGGGGTAGGTAAAATGAGGACCCAGATTGTTGGGGGCAATGTAAATATATATATATATACATTGCTTACTGGTGTACACCGCTTAGAGAGTGCTTGCACTTACAGCGGTATATAAGTCTCATAAATAAATAAATAAATAAATAAATAATTGGGTCAAAGTTGCTCAGTCAACTTCCAAGCCTAAGTCAGGACTAGAACTCTCCATCTCCTGGTGATTGGTCCAAAGTCACCCAGTTGGCTTTTATGGCTAAGTCAGGACTAGAATTCCCCGTCTCCTGGTGATTGGTCCAAAGTCAGCCAGATGGCTTTGATGCCTAGGTCAGGACTAGAACTCACCATCTCCTGATAATTGGGTCAAAGTTGCTCAGTCAACTTCCAAGCCTAAGTCGGGACTAGAACTCTCCATCTCCTGGTGATTGGTCCAAAGTCACCCAGTTGGCTTTTATGGCTAAGTCAGGACTAGAACTCACCGTCTCCTGGTGATTGGTCCAAAGTCAGCCAGCTGGATTTGATGCCTAAGTCGGGATTAGAACTCACCGTCTCTGGATAATTGGGCCAAAGCTGCTCAGTCAACTTTCACGCCTAAGGCAGGACTAGAACTCACCGTCTCCTGGTTTAACCACTAGACTAAAAGAGCTTACATCTCACCTTAGTTGAGTTCTCCTAACGGGGCGTGCCTGTTAATTTTGTTTCTGGACCTATCTCTCCAGGCGCCGGCCACTGGCAGGTGGCTCGTCATAATGTGGAGAAAACCAAGATCAAATGGTTGTTTGGCACAAGGGCTGCCCAGCAGAGCTGGCAAGACTGTTGGTGGAAAGTGCCGATACCCAGGGCCGAGAAAATCCTCAATAGGGCCCAGCTGGTGAGCGTGGTGTTGCTTGCGTTGCTTGGTTCTCCTGTCCACTGCAGAGGGTTGGGCTAGATGATCCTTAGGGTCCCTTCCAGCTCCACAACTCTTCAGTGTCTTAAGTTCTTAGAAGGGGAGAAGCATCCTTAAAACAAAGTGAGAAGAATTAATTAGCGGAACGACTAACTTCCGATGAGGGAGCACCCAGAAGTTGTGGGTGCTCCCTCACCGGAAGTTTTCGAAAAGAGACAGGACAGCCTGTTTGTCTGGAATGGTCTAGGGTCTCCTGCCTGAGCAGGGGGGTTGGACTAGATGACCTCCAGGGTCCCTTCCAATTTGGTTATCCTGATTTAGCCTCCAGACCCTTAATCGTTTTAGTTGCTCTTCTCCACACTCATCATCATCATCATTATCATAATAAAGTTGGAAGGGACCTTGGAGGTCATCTAGTCCAACCCCCTCTTGGAGGGCCACAGCCTCTTCCCTTTATCCTGTCCATCAATCAGCTGACACAAACCCTATTGAAATACCAGCGCCCACCCACAGGCACAGAGCACCATTTTAGCAGAGTAGTCTTCTGTCACAAATTCATAGGAAATCGTTTTTTGGCAGTATCGGCTTTCATTTTTCCCGCTTTTGCTTGACTGACTGCCCCCCCCCACGTTCCCCCCAGCGAGTTCCCTTTCTCTGGCTTGTGATTTCCAGCTGAAGCTCCACGCCGTGGAGAAGCCCTCCGACTTGTGCTCAGTGAATATCAGCCACCGGAACTTTGCCTTGGTGAGTGGGAATTTGGGCCCGCAACTCAGGTTGCTTCGACCGGAGGGGCTGGTTGGTCCCCCCAGGCACTGGGGCACAGAGGCAGGCCAAGCTCCCTGTATGCTACATTTGGGGTGGCTTGCTTTGGTTTCTTTTTCTCTTAGGGGGGCCAGGACTTTTTATTTTTTAATTTTAATTTTTATTTTTTTTTACTTTTATTATTTTTATTTTATTTTTTTTAATTTTTATTATTTTTCATTTTATTTTTATTATTTTTATTTTATTTTTATTATTATTCATTTATTATTATTATTATTATTCATTTATTTTTATTGCTTTTTATTTTTATTATTTTATTTTTATTTTTATTATTTTTATTTTTTATTATTTTTATTTTATTTTTTATTTTTATTCATTCATTTATTTTTATTATTTTTATTTTATTTTTTATTTTTATTTATTATTTTTATTTATTTATTTTTATTATTTGTATTTTATTTTTATTTTCATTTTCTTTTATTTATTTATTTTTATTATTTTTATTTTTTATTTTCATTATTTTTATTTTTATATTATTTTTATTTATATTATTTTATTTTTATTTTTTTTATTTTATTTTATTTTTATTAATATTTGTATTTTATTTGTATTTGTTTTTTATTTATGTTTATTTTATTTTTATTATTATTTTTATTATTTTTAATTTATTTATTATTTTTATTATTTATTTATTTATTTATATTATTATTTATTTTTATTATTCATTAATTCATTTTTATTTATATATATATATATATATATATATATATATATATATATATATATATATATATATATATATATATATATATTTGTTGTGGGGGTTTTTTTTATGGAACACCTTACCCCCCCCCCCAAATCATGCGTGCTCCATCACTGGGGATTTTTTAAGAAGAGACTAAACAATCACCTGTCTGAAATGGTATATAGGTCCTCCTTCTTGAGCAGGGGGCTGGACTAGAAGACCTCCAGGGTCCCTTCCAGCTTCTATTCTATTCCATTTATGGTTTCTTCTTTTTGTGGTTTCCCAGGCCAGGGAAAGTGACTTTGTGCAGTTTGATTCTGTCGCCTACATCAACGCCACTGAAAACCTGCTGACTTTAGGTAAGGAAACCAAAGGGTGGGGCGTCACTCTGGTCTTCCAACTTGGCCTTTCGATGACTTGTGGATTTCAACTCCCAGAATTCCTCAGCTACGCTCGCTGGCTGAGGAATTCTGGGAGTTGAGGTCCACAAGTCATCAAAGGGCCAAGTTGGAAGACCCCTGGGTTAGTGACTGTTCGAAGGTAGCCTTTTTTCACACTTAACGATCATGGCAGCACCCCTACGGTCATCTGATCAAAATTCGGACGTTTGGCAACTGGCATTTACTTAGGACGGTTGCAACATCCCAAGGGACACACGATTTGTAATCTTCCCAGCCGGCTTCCATTAAATATTAAGTATTATTTTTATTTTATTTATTTATTTTATTTATATGCCGCGCAATCCCAAGGGACTCAGGGCGGCGTACAAAATTAAAACAACAATCTAACAATAAAATAATACAATCATACAGCGTGTCCAATCATCTCCCCCCCCCCCCCGGGGACGTCAACCCCAGGCCTGCCGGAACAGGAGAGTTTTAACAGCTTTCTTAAAGGCCGGCAGGGTGGGAGTAGTTCGAACCTCGGGGGGAAGCTGATTCCACCAGGTCGGAGCCACTACAGAAAAGGCCCTTCCCCGAGGGCCCGCCAGCCGACATTGTCTGGCCGATGGGACCTGAAGGAGGCCCAATCTGTGGGACCTCACCGGTCTCTGGGAACTGTGCGGCAGAATGCGGTCCTGTAAGTAACCTGGCCCTATGCCATGAAGGGCTTTAAAGGTGATAACCAACACCTTGAATTGCGTCCGGAGACCCACAGGAAGCCAGTGCAGCTCGCGGAGGATAGGTGACACGTGGGCATACCTTGGCGCGCCCACAATCGCTCTCGCGGCTGCATTCTGAACCAACTGCAGCCTCCGAACGCTCTTCAAGGGTAGCCCCATGTAGAGCGCGTTACAGTAATCCAGTCTTGAGGTGACAAGGGCATGAGTGACCGTGAGTAAAGCCTCCCGGTCCAAATAAGGCCGCAACTGGTGCACCAGGCGAACCTGGGCAAAGGTCCCCCTGGCCACAGCCGATAGATGTGGTTCCAAATTTAGCTGTGAGTCCAGGAGGACACCCAAGTTGCGTGCCTGCACTGAGGGAGGCAAATTTACCCCCCCCCCAGGACTAAGGATGGACCATCCAGTTGACCTTTGGGAGGCAAGACCCAGAGCCACTCGGTCTTGTCAGGGTTGAGTCTAAGCCTGTTCACCCCCATTTAATACCCCCAGTATTAAATATTTTTTGCCAAAATAAATAAAAATTACATATGTGAGTGGGGGTTTTTTAAACAATATTTTGGGCAATGAGGAGGCACACTGGGAGAATTTTAATTACTGGCGTTAAAATATTATGAAATGTTTTATCCTTGGCCGCTGGATCACTTGACCGAACTATTGATTTCGCACGGCTGCCTTTTAAAAAATGTCTCTATTTTAAAGGAACATTTTATCACATGTGGTGGCTGTGCCCCAAAGCAAAAAATTATTGGGAACGAATAAGAGATTGGGTACAGGAGATAACGGAGATACAAATGGATTTCAAACCAGAATTATTTCTTTTGGGCATAGTAAATTTAAAGATGGAAAAACAACTCTCAACACATCATTATACACATATTGACTGCAGCTCGTATAGCATATGCTCAATGTTGGAAGAGTGAAAATATACCCACAAATGATATGCTTATGTACAAAATCTTGGAATGCGCAGAAATGAACAAACTTACGTTAGAATTAAAAGACAAGGAGGCGACAGAATTTTATGAAATTTGGAATAAATGTTATAATTGGCTAGAAGAGAGAAAGAAAAAGACATAATTACTGATGTACATAAAATGTAAATAAGATGTAAAGAATGCTTAAAATGTAGAGTACGGTTCTGTTAAAACAGTGTTTCCCAAACTTGACAATTTTAAGGCATGTGGACTTCAACTCACAGAATTCCACAGCCAGCGTTGCTGGCTGTGGAATTCTGGGAGTTGAAGTCCTCATGCCTTAAAATTGTCAAGTTTGGGAAACACTGTTTAAAAGAAAAGACTTATGTTTATGTATTTTAAGTTTGTTTTGATGTATGGTGTATGGTGAAAAATAATTTAAAAAAAATTAAAAAATAAAAATAAAAAATGTCTCTATTTTAACCTTTGTCTAGAAACATTTCGTCACTTTCCTGGCCTTCGGGAGCTGGAGCTGTCTCTAAACGGTCTGAGGAACCTTAAAGTCAGAATCGGAGACTTTCCACACTTGGAAGTAAGTGCAAAGTGCAAAAGTGACGCTTGCACGAATCCGAGCTCGGAATCGGGGAGGATAGGGTTAATTTCTTCCCGTTTAAAAAACACGTTCACATGTTCTATATATTTTTCTTAAACTCAGCTTGGAAAGGCCTCCTCAGCCCCAGACCCTTTTGCTGCTAAGCTGTAGGTTTCATTTTTTTAAAAGGATTCATTCATTCATTCATTCATTCATTCATATTTGTATCCCACCTTTATTCGTTTTACAAATAACACAAGGCCGTAAGCATATCCACTATTTATTTATTTATTTAATGAGACTTATATACCGCTTTAAGTGCAAGCACTCTCTAAGCCAGTGGTTCTCCACCTGTGGGTCGGGACCCCATTTGGGGTCGAACGACCATTTCACGGGGGTCGCCAAACAACGCAGTCCGCCATTTTCCCCCCCTTTTCCTTAGCTGTGCTACTCCCTTTTATTCTATTGGCTTTTGAAAGCCAATAGAATAGACTCTCTTGAATAGAGTCTCATTCTATTGGCTTTCCAAAGCCAATAGGAATTGTCCAGGCTGTCTCTGCCCTGCTGAGCCCGCCAAAAGTCCCAGTCTGCAAACGGTGCTGCACCAGTTGAGTAGTCCTCGACTTACGACTGGTTGAGTAGTCCTCGACTTATGACTGGTTGGGGTCGCGGCATTAAAAAGGTTGAGAACCACTGCTCTAAGCGGTGTACACCAGTAAGCAATGTGTATATATATTTACATTGCCCCAACAATCTGGGTCCTCATTTTACCTACCCCGGAAGGATGGAAGGCTGAGTCAACCTTGAGCCGGTGAGATTTGAACCGCTGACCTGCTGAACACAGTCAGCTAAAGTGGCCTGCAGTACTGCACCCTAACTGCTGGGCCACCTCGGCTCATATTCACTATTCCCTCCTCCGATTTTCCCGACATCAACAACCCTGTGAGGTGGACTGGGCTGAGAGAGTGGGACTGGCCCAAAGTCACGTAGCTTGCTTTCATGGCTAATAATAATATGTGGGACTAGAACTCCCCGTCTCCCGGTTATCGGCCCAAAGTCACCCAGCCAGCTTTCATGCCAAGAGCAAGACTAGAACTCCCCGTCTCCCATGATTGGCCCAAAATCGCCCAGCCAAGACCGAGACTAGAACTCCCCGTCTCCCGGTTACCGGCCCAAAATCGCCCAGCTAGTTTTCATGCCAAGAGTGAGGCTAGAACTCCCTGTCTCCCGGTGATTGGCCCAAAGTCACCCAGCCGGCTTTCATGCCTAAGGCGGGACTAGAATTCACCGTCTCCTGGCGATTGGCTCAAATTCACTCTACTGGCTTTCATGTCTAAGTCATCCAGTCAGGTTTGGCGCCTAAAGTTGGATTAGAATTCACCATCTCCTGGTTTCTAGCCTTTCTAGCCTTACCACTAGACCAGGGGTAGGCAACCTTGGCTCTTTTATGACTGGTGGACTTCAATTCCCAGAATTCCTGAGCCATTATGGGGGAATATGGCCCCTTCATGACTCGTGGACTTCAACTCCCAGAATTCCTCAGCCAGCATGGGGGAAACTTTGGCCCCTTCATGACTCGTGGACTTCAACTCCCAGAATTCCTGAGCCAGCATGGGGGAACTATGGTCCTTCATGACTCGTGGACTTCAACTCCCAGAATTCCTGAGCCAGCATGGGGGAACTATGGCCCCTTCATGACTCGCGGACTTCAAGTCCCAGAATTCCTGAGCCAACATGGGGGAACTATGGCCCCTTCATGATTCGAGGACTTCAAGTCCCAGAATTCCTGAGCCAGCACGGGGGAACTATGGCCCCTTCATGACATGTGGACTTCAACTCCCAGCATTCCTGAGCCAGTATGAGGGAAACTATGGCCCTTTCGTGACTCGCGGACTTCAACTCCCAGAATTCCTCAGCCAGCATGGCTCAGCTTGGAAACCTCTCCCTTTCCCCTCAGCATGGCTGGCTCAGGAATTCTGGGAGTTGAAGTCCCCCAGTCATAAAAGAGCCCAGATTGCCACCCCTGCAGTGGACCAAACCATCTTTATCTTGACTTCCATACTCGCTGGAGTAGAGTCCCCTGAAGTGGGCGCCTTTCCTTTCCATTCTCAAGCTGTTTAAGGAGGTCATAATGGCCTGCCCTTGACATGTGGCTTTTTCTCCAGATCTTGGATCTCTCCTACAACAACCTATCTCCTGAGGATGTGCAGATTCTGGGAATTTTACCACACCTGAAAGTTCTCCACCTTACGGCCAATGGACTTTCTTCGCTTCCCCTCAATCTGGCTGCCTCAGAAAGGTGAGTTCCTGGGCAACCCAAAGGGCATCCTCATCTTCTCTGAGCTTAAGGAAGCCTACATAGGATTTCCCATGCTGGTTTAATCATCCGGATCCTGGTTACCTTCCATTCAGCTCAGCATCTACAAGATTGTGAGGTTATCTTCCCAATAAATATTTGTAGCTCAGGGTTGAAATGAGGAGTCTTTGGTGCTCTCTGAGCTGGTTGTCCATCCATCCATCCATCTATCCATCCACCCATCCATCTATCCATCCACCCATCCATCTATCCATCCATCATCCATCCATCTATCCATCCATCCATCCATCTATCCATCCATCCACCCATCCATCTATCTACCCACCTATCTACCCATCCATCTATCCATCCACCCACCCATCCATCATCCATCCATCCACCCATCCATCTATCCATCCACCCACCCATCCATCATCCATCCATCCACCCATCCATCATCCATCCATCCACCCATCCATCTATCCATCCATCCATCCATCTATCCATCCACCCATCCATCATCCACCCATCCATCCATCCATCTATCCATCCACCCATCCATCCATCTATCCATCTACCCATCCATCCATCTATCCATCCACCCATCCATCCATCTATCCACCCACCCATTCATCTATCCATCCATCTATCCATTCACCCATCCATCATCCATCCATCCACCCATCCATCCATCCATCTATCCACCCACCCATCCATCTATCGATCCACCCATCCATCATCCATCCAACCATCCATCCACCCACCCATCATCCATCCATCCACCCATCCATCTATCTATCTACCCACCTATCTACCCATCCATCTATCCATCCACCCATCCATCATCCATCCACCCACCCATCCATCCATCCACCCATCCATCCATCCACCCATCCATCTATCCACCCACCCATCTACCCATCTATCCATCCACCCACCCATCATCCATCCATCCATTCTATCTATCTATCTATCTATCTATCTATCTATCTATCTATCATCTATCTATCCATCTATCTATATATCTATCATGTATCTATCATCTATGTATCATCAGAATCATAGGGCTGGATGGGACTAAAACATCTATAAGAAAATGATCAAGTTTAAAGATGACCAAGGACCCAACAATTCTTCTTCTTCTTCTTCTTCTTCTTCTTCTTCTTCTTCTTCTTCTTCTTCTTCTTCTTCTTCTTCTTCTTCTTCTTCTTCTTCTTCTTCTTCTTCTTCTTCTTCTTCTTCTTCTTCTTCTTCTTCTTCTTCTTCTTCTTCTTCTTCTTCTTCTTCTTCTTCTTCTTCTTCTTCTTCTTCTTCTTCTTCTTTTTCGTCTTCTTCTTTTTCGTCTTCTTCTTCTCCTCCTTCTCCTCCTCCTCCTCCTCCTCATCCTCATCCTCCTTCTAGGGCACCAAGATTATCTGAAGACAGCAAAGAGGAGTAGGTAGATAACCATAGGAGAGTTTTCCAAGTAATAAAGAATTCCTCTTTGGACTTGAGTGGATTTTCCTCTGGACATGGAACTCGGACTTTTGTCTCCGTTCTCCAAGAAACGGAAGACGAAGGGGTAAAGGGGAAGGAAGGCAGGAGAAGCGGCAAAGGAAGGATTAAGGTGACCAGTAGACATTTCTCCTTTCTGTAAACAGCAGGAGCTGCCCAAAATTCCCAGCATTGGAGGTCTTGCTTCTTGATGACAATCACCTTTCCGACTCCAGTGTCTTTGTCAGTTTGGCCAATCTTCGAAGGTAAGGGAGACCGGATTGGTTTGTATCCTCTTAAAGAGCCTTAACCAATAGCTTTTTGCGTGGAAAATAATCAAGGAGAGAAGCAACCTAGGACTAAGTGGGAATTTCCTGACAGGGAGAACAAGTATCCAGTGGAACCACCTGCCTCCAGAAGTTGTGGGTGCTCCGTCACTGAATGTTTTTAAGAAGAGACTGGACAGCCACTTGTCTGGAATGGTACAGGAACTTCTGCTCGAGCAGGAGGCTGGATTAGAAGACCTTCAAAGTACCTTCCATCTCTGTTGATCTGTATTCTGATTGAGGGAACTAGGGATGTCTACTCTGTCAACGAGAAAAACTAAGGGTTCACATGATACTAATCATCCAGTACTAGTATTAGACTATTGGAAATTGACCAGCTGGAATTGATAGTGTTAGACAATTGGAAATTGACCAGTTGGAATTGACAGACAATTGGAAACTGGCCAGCTGGAATTGACAGTCTTAGACAATTGGAAATTGGCCAGCTGGAATTGGCAGTCTTAGACAATTGGAAATTGACCAGCTGGAATTGACAGTCTTAGACAATTGGAAATTGACCAGTTGGAATTGACATTCAATTGGAAATTGACCAGCTGGAATTGACAGTCTTAGTCAATTGGAAACTGGCCAGTTGGAATTGACAGTCTTAGGCAATTGGAAACTGGCCAGCTGGAATTGACAGTCTTAGTCAATTGGAAACTGGCCAGTTGGAATTGACAGTCTTAGACAATTGGAAATTGACCAGCTGGAATTGACAATCTTAGACAATTGGAAATTGGCCAGCTGGAATTAGCAGTCTTAGACAATTGGAAATTGACTAGCTGGAATTGACAGACAATTGGAAACTTGCCAGCTGGAATTGACAGTCTTAGTCAATTGGAAACTGGCCAGTTGGAATTGACAATCTTAGACAATTGGAAATTGACCAGCTGGAATTGACAGACAATTGGAAATTGGCCAGCTGGAATTGACAGTCGTAGACAATTGGAAATTGACCAGTTGGAATTGACAGTCAATCGGAAATTGACCAGCTGGAATTGACAGTCTTAGACAATTGAAAATTGATCAGCTGGAATTGACAGAAAATTGGAAACTGGCCAGCTGGAACTGACAGTCTTAGTCAATTGGAAACTGGCCAGTTGGAATTGACAAAGCCAGCCACATGCTGGTGCTGCCAATGGGATGACTTCCACATGATTTTCAAGCTTTCTGTAAGAGATGAAATATGGCAGAGGGTTCTAACGGTGGCATGGGTTTGGCCCCAAAACTTGCTGTACCCTAGTAAACTGAGGACTGATATTTTTGTTTCTATAGGCTAAAGCAGCTGAACCTGGACAAAAACAGAATTAAAGAGGTCCCCTATCTCCATTACGTGAGCGACAACCACTTCTCCATCCATCCTTTATCGGCCAAGTCAGGCATCCGGGCAGGCTTACGTTGTCGGAAAAAGGCCCCCCAAAAGCCACACCAGGATCAGTCCCCAAGGCTACACCAGCAGTGCAGTTACCTTATTACACAAAACACCCAGGATCCCGACAAGACAGGTGGGCTAAAAGTATTAAATATTTTACTCAGAGCAGAGTGCATTTCTCTGTTCCTTCATTGGGATTCCTTTCCAAGTGATGAAGAGACGTTTTGTCCACCCTGTCGTTAAGGAAGTAATTTGATTTTAGTAAATATATTTGATTTTATTCATTTTATTGATCGTTGGCTTGCAAAGGGGCCCTTTCCAACTGCATATTTATCACGCATTCCGATTTTAAGTTTCTGCAAGGCCTTCACTTCGGCCAGATTGAATCCTCTGCCTTCAGCGGGGTCCGTGGTGCTCTCTGAGCTGGATGGTTTTCTTGCAGACGTTTTGTTACCACACTCGGTGATATCATCAGCACTAGAGGGGGCTTGGGGTCTGGAGGAGAAGAGAAAGGAGAAAGGGAGGGGGAGGAGAAGAATTGTGGGATCTTTGGTGCTCTCTGAGCTTGGTTATTTGGATGGATGGCCGGACAAATAGATGAGATAGATGATAGGAAAAACAATAGATAGATGATAGATAGATTAGATACATAGATAGATAGATAGATAGATAGATAGATAGATAGATACATAGATGATAGATAGATGATAGATTAGATACATAGATTAGATAGATAGATAGATAGATAGATAGATAGATAGATAGATAGATGATAGATACATAGATGATACATAGAATAAGATAATGATACATAGAATAGATAGATGATAGATGATACATAGAATAGATATAATGATATAGATAGATAGATAGATAGATAGATAGATGATAGATACATAGATGATAGATAGATGATAGATGATAGATAGATAATGATACATAGAATAGATAGATAGATAATGATATATATATGATAGATAGATGATAGATAGATTAGATACATAGATAGATTAGATAGATAGATAGATAGATAGATAGATAGATGATAAATAGATGATAGATAGATGATACATAGAATAGATAGATAATGATACATAGAATAGATAGATGATAGATGATACATAGAATAGATATAATGATATAGATAGATAGATAGATGATAGATGATAGATAGATAGATGATACATAGAATAGATAGATAGATAATGATAGATAGATGATAGATAGATGATAGATAGATAGATGATACATAGAATAGATAGATAATTACATAGAATAGATAGATAGATAGATGATACATAGAATAGATAGATAGATGATAGATAGATATATAGATGATAAATAGATGATAGATATAGATAGATGATACATAGAATATATAGATAATGATACATAGAATAGATAGATGATAGATGATACATAGAATAGATATAATGATATAGATAGATAGATAGATAGATAGATAGATAGATAGATAGATAGACAGATAGATGAGAGAGAGAGAGGTGATAGATGATAGATACATATAGATAGATGAGAGAGAGAGAGAGAGTGTGTGTGTGTGTGTGTGTGTGTGTGTGAGAGAGAGAGAGAGAGAGAGAGAGAGAGAGAGAGAAAGAGAGAGGGATCAGACAAACAGACAACCCCAATCCCAGGATTTTCTTTTCTGTGTAGCACTATCTTGTCAAGAGTTTTTGTGGGCCACCCTATAAGTCCAATATAGCGACGCAACGGACCCTGCAGGAAAGGCTGGAGGTTGCAAACCTTCCCAAATGCCCTCACGGCCGAGGTCCAAAACATGTTCAGCCTCGCTGGCAGCTTAGGAGCGACTGCCTCCTCCTTTTCCCGTGCCCTGATGCTAATTTCACGTTTTTCAACAGAAGTCGTCTTTCAGACGCGACCTCCGGAAGAAACGGCTCAGGTAACGGGTTCCGATTCTTTGCTTGGGCTTTTGTGCCTCACAGCAGGAATTTGGCGAGATTTTCTGAGGATATCCAGGCGTGTGTGTGTGTGTGTGTGTGTGTGTGTGTGTGTGTGTGTGTGGTGGGAACAAAATAGGAGCCCTCCTTGTTTCCAAAGAATTGCTCCAGATGGGGGAAACGGATATTAACACTGCAATTGTAGATCAGTGCAGTATAATCAAGGGTTGGGTCAGGTTAATTAAGGTTAATTAATGAGGAATTTCCTGACGGTGAGAGCAATTAATCCAGGGGTCTTCCAACTTGGCCCTTTGATGACTTGTGGACGACAACTCCCAGAATTCCTCAGCCAGCGTGCCTAGCTGAGGAATTCTGGGAGTTGAAGTCCAGGGGGTCTTCCAACTTGGCCATTTGATGACTTGTGGACTTCAACTCCCAGAATTCCTCAGCCAGCGTGCCTGGCTGAGGAATTCTGGGAGTTGAAGTCCAGGGGGTCTTCCAACTTGGCCCTTTGATGACTTGCGGACTTCAACTCCCAGAATTCCTCAGCCAGGCATGCTGATGAAAATAAGGTTTATTCTGCTGCAAAGACATTAACAGAATCACAGAAATGGAAGGGACCTCAGAGGTCTTCTAGCCCAACCCCCCGGATATCCAACTTCCGGAGGCAAGGATGTTCCACTGATTAATTCAGGGGTCTTCAAACTTGGCCCTTTGATGACTTGTGGGCGTGCCGCCATCGTGCGCACACGCATGTGCTCATGTATGCACGGGGCTACGTGCGAGCACGTTTCCGTCCCGCTCCCTTCCTTTCCGAGCCGCCAAGCCGTAAAGGTTGGGGAGCTCTGATCTAGTCCAACCCCCCCCCCCGAAGCAGGAGACCGTACCCCACTCCTGACAGTCCCGTCTCTTCTTGGAAGCCTCCAGTGGTGCAGCTCCCACAACATCTGGAGGCAGCTCCTGTTCCACTGGTTGACTGTTCTCTCTGTCAGAAAATTCCTCCTTATTTCTTCTTCTCTTTCTTCCAGGAAAGGTCTCCTTCACCTCTTGAGGATTCCAAGGCCCCTTGTGCCAGCATCCACACGGAATTCCTCCTTCCCTTACCGGAGCTGAGATTTCTCAGCCTTGCCAACAATCAGGTGAGCTGGCTCTTCTTCAGATGCTGCTCCAAGCCAGGCTGATGATTTGCAACCACGGGATGGGCGACGGGCACCTGGAAATGGTGGGAAGCCTGTGGTCCTCAGACTGACTGTGATAGATAGATAGATAGATAGATAGATAGATAGATAGATAGATAGATAGATAGATAGGTAGGTAGGTGGGTGGGTGGGTGGGTGGGTGGGTGGGTGGGTAGGTAGGTAGGTAGGTAGGAAGGTAGGAAGGTAGGTAGGTAGGTAGACAGACAGACAGACAGATAAGATAGAGATAGAGAAATAGATTATACAGAGATAAAGAGAAAAATATATTTTCTCTTTTCTATCATAGATATAGATAGAGGGGGGGAGTGTAGGGGGAGAGAGAGACTAGATAGACAAATAGGTAGATAGGTAGGTAGGTAGATAGATAGAGAAAGAGAGAGAGATGATAGAGAGAGGGAAGAGAGACTAGATAGACTAATAGGTAGGTAGGTAGATAGGTACGTAGGTAGATAGAGAAAGAAAGAGAGAGATGATAGATAGAGAGAGAGAGAGAGAGATAGGGAAGAGAGAGACTAGATAAACAGACAGACTAATAGGTAGGTAGGTAGATGATAGATAGATAGATAGATAGATAGATAGATAGATAGATAGATAGGTAGGTAGGTAGGTAAGTAGGTAGGTGGGTACGTAGGCAGACATATAAGATAGAGATAGAGAAATAGATTATACAGAGATAAAGAGACAAATATATTTTCTCTTTTCTATCATAGATATAGATAGAGAGAGGGGGGAGGGTAGGGGGAGAGAGAGACTAGATAAAGAGAGATAGGGGGAGAGAGACTAGATAGACAGATAGGTAGGTAGGTAGATATATAGAGAAAGAAAGAGAGAGAGATGATAGATAGATAGAGACAGAAGAGAGACTAGATAAACAGACAGCTAGGTAGGTAGGTAGGTAGGTAGACAGACACAGACAGACAGACAGACGGATAGATAACAAGCCCCCCCCCCCCCAAATTTAATTTTTAATGCATGCTGTTGTGCCCACGGTAAAAAAAAATGACAATAAAGGTTATCTCATCTAATCTAATACAATCCTGGGTGGTATAAACAGGTCTGGAATCAAGATTGCCCTTTCCGTCTGTCGCGGAAAAACCCAATGGAAAAGACAAGAGACGGCAACACAAAACCCTAAATCTTTACTTTAAGATTCAGAGGTTTATTTTTCTAGTAATTTGGAACATAGCATAATAACACAACATCCCTTACCTCAGTGTTTCCCAAACTTGACAATTTTAAGGCATGTGGACTTCAACTCCCAGAATTCCACAGCCAGCGTTGCTGGCTGTGGAATTCTGGGAGTTGAAGTCCACATGCCTTAAAATTGTCAAGTTTGGGAAACACTGCCTTACCTTAACAACCCATTGCAATGAGGACCCTATGGCATAGCAGATTCCAAAGGGACAGCTATAGGCCAATGGTCCCGAGCCAGACTGAAACTAACATTTTTATACTTTTCTGCTACCGACCACCCAGTCATAATTCTTACTTGGCAAAGACAGTTCCCATCTGAAAATTCTTGTTGTTGTTAGTTGCGAAATTGTGTCCGACCCATCACGACCCCATGGACCACCTTCCTCCAGGCCTTCCTGTCCTCTGCCATCTTCTGGAGTCCCTTGACGTTCACGCCTTCTGCTTCAGTGACTCCATCCAGTCACCTCCTTCTCTGTCGTCCCCTTCTTCTCTTGCCCTCCATCTTTCCCAGCATTAGGCTCTTCTCCAGTGAGTCCTTCCTTCTCATTAGGTGGCCAAAGTCCTTGAGTTTCAACTTCAGGATCTGGCCTTCTCAAGAGCAGTCGGGGTTGATCTCCTCCAGGACTGACCGGTTGGATCGCCTTGCAGTCCAGGGGACTCGCAGGAGTCTTCTCCAGCACCAGAGTTCAAAGGCCTCCATTCTTTGGCACTCAATAGTAGCAACTGTGAGAGGGATCTCGGAGTCCTAGTGGAGCATCACTTAAATAGGAGCCAGCCGTGTGCTGCAGCTGCCAAAAAGGCCAACACAGTGCTAGGTTGCATTAACAGAGGGATAGAATCAGGATCACGTGAAGGGTTAATACCACTTTACAAGGCCTTGGTAAGGCCACGCTTGGAATATTGTATCCAGTTTTGGTCACTACGATGTAAAAAAGATGTTGAGACTCTAGAAAGAGTACAGAGAAGAGCAACAAAGATGATTAGCGGACTGGAGGCTAAAAGATATGAAAGATGTTTACTGGAATTGGGGATGTCTAATTTAAGGAAAAGAAGGATGAGGGGGGGACATGATAGCAGTCTTCCAGTATCTGAGGGGCTGCCCCAAAGAAGAGGGAGTCAAGCTATTTTCCAAAGTGCCCGAAAGCAGGACAAGAAGCAACGGATGGAAACTCATCAAGGGGAGAAGCAACCTAGAGCTAAGGAGAAACTTCCTGACAGTGAGAACAATTAACCAGTGGAACCACCTGCCTCCAGAAGCGGTGAATGCTCCAACACTGGAAGTTTTTAAGAAGAGACTGGACAGCCATTTGTCCAAAATGGTATATAGGTTTCCTGCCTGAGCAGGGGGTTGGACTCGATGATCTCCAAGGTCCCCTTCCAACATCACCACCATCATCATCATCATCATTATTATTATTATTATTATTATTATTATTATTATTATTATTATTATTATAGAACTACCAACTTTGCAATTTATATTGCTCGAAGCTCAGCAGATTGCAAATAGTAATAGTCCTTATTGGGAAACAGCATAAAGTTTCAAGTTAAAGCTTTAAATCGCTTCTATTTCAGGTTTTGTTCTAGCCCTGTCTTATTATATGAGGAGGGGGCTATATTTTCATCTCCCACACGTCTTTATTGATTGGCAGATCGAGCACGAAGAAGATTTGCTGGCCGTGGCTCTCTTCCCCTCCCTGGCGGAGCTGACCTTCTACGGCAACCCGTTCACCACGTCCAGAAGCGGTACCCCCGGCCCGGGGCCACGGGTGGGGTGGGGGGCTTCCCTGGGGCAGAGGGACCGTCCCACTCGGCTTTTTGCCAGCTGAAGGGCGGCAAAGAGACGGAAAAAATTTAGAGGGGGTTTCTTAAAGTCTCTCCCTTTCATTGCCCTGAACGATTTCATCAGTTCTTTTCAAGATCCAGACCTGTAAATGGTATAGATTCTCCTGCTTGAGCTGGGGGCTGGACTAGAAGACCTCCAAGGTCCCCTTGCACCGCTCTTCTATTCTATTCTATTCTATTCTATTCTGTAATTCTATTCCATTCCATTCTGTAATTCTATTCTGTTCTATTCTATTCTATTCTATTCTATTCTCTATTTCCTATTCTATTCTATTCTCCATACAGTATTCTATTCTGTTCTATTCTATTCTATTCTCCATACAGTATTCTGTTCTATTCTATTCTATTCTCTTCTCTTCTCTTCTCTTCTCTTCTCTTCTATTCTATTTCCTATTCTATTCTATTCTATTCTATTCTATTCTATTCTGTAATTCTATTCTATTCTATTCTATTCTATTCTATTCTATTCTTATTCTCTTCTCTTCTCTTCTATTCTATTCTATTCTATTTTATTCTATTCTATATTTTTTGTGGTGCTTGGTTGCCGAGCATCCGAAATACCATCCTGTGAATTGTGAGCAGGATGGGTGACAGACAGCTGTCAGAACTTCGACTCCAGATCATCAATACCTTTTTTTAGGTGTGTGTGTGTGTGTGTGTTGTAACTTGGAACAGTCGTTTTCTGTCTGGTTGTAAGTGGAGGACTCCCTGTGAAGGAAGAGAAATTTGGGGGGGCAGGTGTTTAAGACTGACCTCTCTTGCCTTCTCCTCTTCCCCTGCCTCTTCCCCAAGGCGACCCACCGCTGCTCACCAGCTTTCTTCAAAACAAACTTGGAATTAAACTGGTTCGGAAAAAGGTTCCCAAGCTGGAGAAGCCACGCATTTTTATACCCGTCAAAGCGAACCGGGAGGTATAAACGTGGAGAGATTAGGTGGTAAAAAACACTTTAATTCAACAAAAATTGGGGACCGGCCGAGGTTATCAAATGTTGGCACAGGGGGAGGAATCAGGAAGGGCTGGGAAGTTGGGACCGTTTTGTTCCTAGAGGCCACAAGTAGGATGGCTCCTCCCTTCTAGCACTGATGATGTTCCCTAGTTGGGTCATGAAACATCTGCAAGAAAACCACCCAGCTCAGAGAGCACCAAGGACCCCACTGTTCTCCTCCACCTCCACCTCCTCCTCCACCTCCACCTCCTCCTCCCTTCTAGCACTGATGAGGTTCCCTAGTTGGGTCATGAAAGGTCTGCAAGAAAACCACCAAGCTCAGAGAGCACCAAGGACCCCATAGTTCTCCTCCTCTCTTCTTCTTCCCTCCTCCTCCTCCTCCTCTTCTCCTCCTCCTCCTCCCTTCTAGCACTGATGATGTTCCCTAGTTGGGTCATGAAACATCTGCAAGAAAACCACCCAGCTCGGAGAGCACCAAGGACCCCACAGTCATCGTCCTCCTCCTCTTCCTCCTCCTCCTCCCTTTGAGCACTGATGAGGTTCCCTAGTTGGGTCATGAAAGGTCTGCAAGAAAACCACCCAGCTCAGAGAGCACCAAGGACTCCATAGTTCTCCTTCTCCTCCTCTTCCTCCTCCCTTCTAGCACTAACGATGTTCTCTAGTTGGGTCATGAAACATCTGCAAGAAAACAACTCAACTCAGCACCGGGGACCCCACAGTCCTCCTCCTCCTCCTCCTCCCTTCTAGCATTGACGATGTTCCCTAGTTGGGTCATGCAACATCTAGCAAAAAAAAAAACATCCAACTCAGAGAGCACTGGGGACCCCAAACCGTT
Source organism: Crotalus tigris (assembly GCF_016545835.1). Taxonomy (NCBI): domain Eukaryota; kingdom Metazoa; phylum Chordata; class Lepidosauria; order Squamata; family Viperidae; genus Crotalus; species Crotalus tigris. The sequence continues at coordinate 213,686 of NW_024097188.1, forward strand.
GCCCTACCAAGATTCTCTTCTAAGCATCCTAAGAGGCCTCCAGACGAACCCGTGCAGGAACGTCAGAAGGTCAAGGCTTCTGTCCTTACGATCCCAGCCTTGCCCTGATTTTCTCTGTGTCTCTTTAGATCAAATCCCAGCTACCCAAGGTCCGAAAGCGCCCCCCGCCGGCCGAGACGGCGGTGGAGACCACCTTCTGGCAACTGTGGACGGGATCCGAGCTGGATCCGAGTAAAAGACTCAGTTCCAAAGACCTTCCGGAGTGCCCGTCCTCTTCTCTCGCCTACGATCCTGATCGGCCCATCCTAGCTCCCCTTCGGCGGGAGGAGAGGTCCACCTCTCTGACCACTTTGTACACCGAAGCCTTGAGCCCGGGGTACTCCCTGGACGAGATGTCTCGCTACAGCGAAGTATCCTGCGAGTCTTCCGTAGATCAAATCCTGACTGGTAAAGTTCCTGCGTCTCAGTCCTTGTCGGGACAAAGTCCTTCCGAAGTTCTTCCCCCGCCCTCCGGATCGGTTTCACGAGGACCGTCTGGGTTGCCCCCGGTCATAGAGTTGCCTTCATCAGACCAGGTTCTGCCCGAGGCGTCAGCTCTACCAGAGAACCTGTCGGAGTTTCTCCCGTACACGTGGACCTCTCCAGGAGACCACCCAGCAGAGCTACGGTGGGAACTCCTCGCCCCTCCGAACTCACCTTCGGAGGGACAGAGCGAGTCAGAACTTATTCAGGTTGTTGGACCAGAAGAAGCAGCAGCAGAAGGAGAAGATAGACCCAAGACTCTTGTCTCCATCGCTTCTGGCACAGAGCCTACTCTGTCGGCGTCCGTGACGACGTCTTTGCCGGAACGGAAAGGAAGCAAACCGTTGGTATCGTCTGAAGGTGGCCTCGGAGAAGACTTGGGGGTGCCTCCTTCCACGCCAGGAGAATCCTCTGCAGAAGATGAAGATCTGCAGGAATCCATGCCCATCTCCGTCCCCGGTGGGGAGGATGGGGGCCTCCCAGAGGCCGCCTTGCCCACCGTTTCTTCGGAAGAAGACGAAGATCAAGAGGAACCTTCTCAACTTCCCACCTCGGGCTTCCAAGATATGAATCTCTTGGCGTCTTCCGAGGAAGAAGAGCAGCCTCCAAGCCCTCCTCTCGTGGACCGTGGCCAGGAGCAGAGCCTGACCTTGGTGGATTCGTCCCCAGGGCCAACGTCTTCGCAACCGCTGGTCCCAGCCTCCCGATCCGTGTCCAGAGAGCTCCGCGGACTCTTTGCCCAGATCCAGTCCTACGCTTTGCCTCCAGAACCAGAGGAGGAGGAGGAGGAGGACACGGACACGTCCACGGCGGAGGAGGTGCTGACGAGTAGCGGAGAAGGGGTCACCGAGCCCATCTTCATCACTCAGGTGGGTGAGCCGGGGAGACGCCCGACGGGAGGGAGTCCTCGGCTTAGCGGCCATGATTGAGCGCACCAAATTTCTTTCGCTAAGCGAGACCGTTTTTAAGCGAGTTGTTGCCCCATTTGACTGGCTTCCTTGCCACGGTCGTTAAATGAACCCATGCAGTTCAGTTACTCATCTGGTTGTTAAGTGAACCTGTCCGGGAATCCCTCCCCTCCCCATTGGCTTGGTCAGAAAGTCGCAAAAGGGGATGGCCCGACCCCTACCTTGGGACGCTGTGGCCATCGTAAATAGGAGTCGGTTGCCAGATGTCTGAATTTTGAACACGTGGCCGCGGGGTTTTTTCAACAGCCATCTGTGTGAAAAAACGGTCGTAAGTCACGTTTTTCAGTGCTATTGTAAGAAAGAGAGAGAGAGAGAGAGAGAGAGAGAGCTGCTGCTGCTTCCTGCTGAGACGCAGCCAAGGCAGGAGCCCCGCCCAATAAGCTTGTCAGCTTGTCGGAGAACAGTGTGAGGCCACTCTCTTTTTTACACAGACACTCACACACACACACACACACACACACAGAGAGAGAGAGAGAGAGAGAGAGAGCTTCTGCTTCCTGCTGAGACGCAGCCAAGGCAGGAGCCCCGCCCAATAAGCTTGTCAGCTTGTCGGGGAACAGTGTGAGGCCACTCTCTTTTTTACACACACACACACACACACACAGAGAGAGAGCTGCTGCTGCTTCCTGCTGAGACGCAGCCGAGGCAGGAGCCCCGCCCAATAAGCTTGTCAGCTTGTTGGAGAACAGCGTGAGGCCACTCTCTTTTTTACAGAGAGAGAGAGAAGGGAAGGGAAGCGCAGGTGCCTCTCTCTGTCTCTGTCTCTCTGCAAATGGCGGAGGAGGCTGGGAGCCGCAGGAGAAGACTCAAAGAGCCACATGCGGCTCCAGAGCCGTGGGTTGCCGACCTGTGGTACAGAGTCTCCTGCTTGAGCAGGAAGCTGGACTAGAAGACCTCCAAGGTCCCTTCCGATTCTCTGTCATTCTGTTATTCTGACCTTCTTTGCACCTTGCAAATTGGACCAAATCTCTGGACGTGCTGCTCCCCAGCGTGACAAGGCATCATTTTAAAATACCCGAGTTTGTCGTGATTGCTTTTTCCCCCCCTCTTTCCTTCTATGGGCGCAAGGTAGACGAATCGCTGGATTCCTGGGGGACGCGGCTGAGCCCTCCCCTGCCGGAGAAGTTGAGGGGCTACGAAGATCTGCTCGGAGGAGACCCCGGCTCAGATTTTGTTGAGCCAAACGGTAAGCTGAAAACACCCCCCCCCCCGCACTTCGTTGAGAGTGAGGTGCCCAATTGTCCAGCTTTGAGGGGCTTCTTTTCAGGGGGGGGCTACCTGGAAAAGATCAGAAGACACACACACACACACACAACCGGTCGTAAGTCGAGGACTACTCAACCGGTCGTAAGTCGAGGACTACTCAACTGGTGCAGCACCGTTTGCAGAATGGGACTTTTGACGGGCTCAGCAGGGCAGAGACAGCCTGGACAATTCCTATTGGCTTTGGAAAGCCAATAGAATTAGACTCTATTCAAGAGAGTCTCTTCTATTGGCTTTCAAAAGCCAATAGAAGAAAAGGGAGTAGCACAGCTAAGGAAAAGGGGGGGGGGAAATGGCGGACTGCGTTGTTTGGCGACCCCCGTGAAATGGTCGTTCGACCCCAAATGGGGTCGCGACCCACAGGTTGAGCACCGCTGCTCAAAAGGAAGCAGAGGGCCAATGTCAGACGATGCTGCTGCCTTGATCTCGGTTTGTTTGAGATGCGAGGGATCGGCAGGATCGTCGCTTGCTCGGGCTGGTCTGGTGGGAAGAGCATAAAAGGAATGAAAAATGAAATCAGTCAATCAGAATAGAGCTGGAAGAGTCCCTGGAGGTCTTCTAGTCCAGCCCCCTGCTCAAGCAGGAGATCCTATACCGTTTCAGACCAGTTTTGGCTGTCCAGTCTCTTCTGAAAAGTCTCCAGGGATGAAGCAGTCACACCTTCTGACAGGAAGCTGATTAATTGTTCTCACTGTCAGGAAGTTTCTCCTTCAGGAGTTGGACCGTGGGGTCCTGGGTGCTCTCTGAGCTGGGTGGTTTTCCAGCAGACGTTTCATGACCCAACTAGGGAACATCATCAGTGCTGGAAGGAAGGAAGGAAGGAAGGAAGGAAGGAAGGAAGGAAGGAAGGAAGGAAGGAAGGAAGGAAGGAAGGAAGGACAGACTGTGCGGTCCTTGGTACTATCTAAGCTGAGTGGTTCTCTTTCTGACGTTTCATGACCCAACTAGGGAACATCATCAGTGCTAGAAGGGAGGAGAAGAAAGAAAGAAAGAAAGAAAGAAAGAAAGAAAGAAAGAAAGAAGGAAGGAAGGAAGGAAGGAAGGAAGGAAGGAAGGAAGGAAGGAAGGAAGGAAGGAAGGAAGGAAGGAAGGACTGTGGGGTCCTTGGTGCTCTCTGAGCTGGGTGGTTCTCTTGCAGACGTTTCATGACCCAACTAGGGAACATCATCAGTGCTAGAAGGGAGGAGAAGAAAGAAAGAAAGAAAGAAAGAAAGAAAGAAAGAAGGATGGATGGATGGATGGAAGGAAGGAAGGAAGGAAGGAAGGAAGGAAGGAAGGAGGACTGTGGGGTCCTTGGTGCTCTCTGAGCTGGGTGGTTCTCTTGCAGACGTTTCATGACCCAACTAGGGAACATCATCAGTGCTAGAAGGGAGGAGAAGAAAGAAAGAAAGAAAGAAAGAAAGGAAAGAAAGAAAGAAAGAAAGAAAGAAAGAAAGAAAGAAAGAAAGAAAGAAAGAAAGAAAGAAAGGACTGTGGGGTCCTTGGTGCTCTCTGAGCTGGATGGTTCTCTTGCAGACGTTTCATGACCTAACTAGGGAACCTCATCAGGGCTAGAAGGGAGTGGGGTCTCCAGAGGAGGAGGCGGAGAAGAAGAAGAAGAGGAGGAGGAGGACTGTGGGGTCCCTGGTGCTCTCTGAGCTTGGTAGCTTTCGTGCAGACATTTCATGATCCAACTAGGGGACATCATCAATGCTAGAAGGGGGAGGAGGAGGAGGAGGGAGGGAGGGAGGAAGGGAGGGAGGGAGGAAGAAAGGAAGAAAGGAAGGAAGGAAGGAAGGAAGGAAGGAAGGAAGGAAGGAAGGAAGGAAGGAAGGAAGGAACTGTGGGGTCCTTGGTGCTATCTAAGCTGGGTGGTTCTCTTGCTGACGTTTCATGACCCAGCTAGGGAACATCAGTGCTAGAGGGAGGGAAGGAAGGAAGGAAGGAAGGAAGGAAGGAAGGAAGGAAGGAAGGAAGGAAGGAAGGAAGGAAGGAAAGAAAGAAAGACAGACAGACAGAAAGAAAAAAAGAAAGAAAGGAAAGAAAGAAAGAAAGAAAGAAAGAAAGAAAGAAAGGAAAGAAAGAAAGAAAGAAAGAAAGAAAGACTGTGGGGTCCTTAATGCTGTCTGAGCTTGTTTATTTTCTTGCAGACATTTCATGACCCAACTAGTGAACCTCATCAGGGCTAGAAGGGAGGGGGGTCTGCAGAGGAGGAGGAGGAAGGGAAGGATCGCAGGCCCCTCGGTGTGCTCTGAGCTTGGGGTTTTCCCTGCAGACATCTCATCACCCTACTAGGGAACCTCATCAGGGCCCGAAGAGAACAGAATCGACTCAGGATCCCCCTCCTGGAGGATAACGGAGGAATCCGTTTTTCCTTTTCCTCAAAAGACTTTCTCCATCTGTGTTTCGAACCAGGGATACAACAGAACGTCCAGGCTTTGGAGAAAGCCCTTCGCTACCCTCTCGTCTACCGCGACCCCAAGGCCAGGCTGGACCGCTACCAGAAGCCTTACGTCTCTGCCCGAAAGAAGGTCGGGGGTCCCACGGAGGGGCTTTTGGGGGCGGGGGGCAGGAGGGGGATGTTGAGCGGGATGATCCCGATCCTGGATCCGGCCAGCTCTCTTTGGCTTCCGCCAGGGCTTCTCGGTGAAATGGTCGTAAATCATGCTGGTCGTTAAGCGGGACGTCCCCATGGCTCATTAAGTAAATCCGCCGTCACGAAGGGAAACCATTGTCCTCAAGGGTCCTTGGTGGCCAGAAACTGGCAAAAACATACCCTAAGTCACGACCCCGTGACGGTGCGACGTGGTCACACGCCCCGGCCAGTGGCTAAGCACCCAAAACGCGGCCCGCGTAGCCATCTCCATGCTCCTCTAGATTTTGTGCAAAGGACAACTGTGTTGCAGGGTTCATATCTCACAGCACCCTAATGTCTTTGGGCCAATCACCAGGAGACGGGGAGTTCTAGTCCCGCCTTAGCTGTGAAAGAGAACTGGGTGACTTTCCTCCAATCACCAGGAGACGGTGAATTCTAGCCCCGCCTTAGGCATGAAAGCCAACTGGGTGACTTTGGGCCAATCACCAGGAGACAGTGAGTTCTAGTCCCGCCTTAGGCATGAAAGCAAGCTGGGTGACTTTCCTCCAATCACCAGGAGACGGGGAGTTCTAGTCCCGCCTTAGGCATGAAAGCAAGCTGGGTGACTTTGGGCCAATCACCAGGAGACGGGGAGTTCTAGTCCCGCCTTAGGCACGAAAGAGAACTGGGTGACTTTCCTCCAATCACCAGGAGACAGTGAGTTCTAGTCCCACCTTAGGCATGAAAGCCAGTTGGGTGACTTTGGGCCAATCACCAGGAGACGGGGAGTTCTAGTCCCGCCTTAGGGATGAAAGACCACTAGGTGATTTAGGGCCAAAGTCACCCAACCGGTTCTCATACCTAAGGCAGGACCTGAACTGACTCTCTCTCCGTTTCAAGCCTGGTGCCTCTAACTAGTAGACCAAACTGGTTCTTTATTTAACTTATGTATTCAGTGGATAGGCTGCTCATCTCACTGGAGATGTAATTTAATCCGTGTTCCGTTTAATCTGGATAATTTGGATAAAGCAACCGCTTCTATAGGCGAAAGGACCAACGGGTGTTATCTATACCAGAGGTCCCCAACCTTTCGGGCACCAGGGACCGGTTCCGTGGAGAGGTGTTTTTCCGTAGAAAGGTGTGTGTGTATGTGTGTGTGTGTGTGTGTGTGTGTGTGTGTGTGTGTGTGTGTGTGGTTTTGCATGCTGCCTGCATCCCGCTTTGCCCGGTACCGGTCCATAGACCAGAGGTTGGGGACCCCTGCATTAGCCTGACATTGTACATCCCCATCTTAGGGCGACAATTCAAACCAGAATTTCTCTTGCTAAGCAACATGGTTTATAAGTGGATCCCTGTCAGGAAGTGTCTCCTTAGTTCCAGGTTGTTTCTCTCCTTGATGAGTTTCCATCCGTTGCTTCTTGTCCTGCCTTCAGGAGCTTTGGAGAATAGCTTGACTGCCTCTTCTTTGGGGCAGCCCCTGAGATACTGGAAGGCTGCTATCATGTCCCCCCTCGTCCTTCTCTTCATTAAACTAGACACACCCAATTCCTGCAGCGTTCTCCAACTCCGTTCCTCAACTCCACTCACCTTCACAACATCTGGTTCTGGCCGTCCAGTCTCTTCTTAAAAACTTCCAGTGTTGGAGCATTCACTGCTTCTGGAGGCAGGTGGTTCCACTGGTTAATTGTCCTCACTGTCAGGAAGTTTCTCCTTAGTTCTAAGTTGCTTCTCTCCTTGATGAGTTTCCATCCGTTGCTTCTTGTCCTGCCCTCAGGCGCTTTGGAGAATAGCTTGACTCCTTCTTCTTTGGGGCAGCCCCTGAGATATTGGAACACTGCTATCCTGTCCCCCCTCGTCCTTCTCTTCATTAAACGGAATAACAGAGTTGGAAGGGGCCTTGGAGATCATCTAGTCCAACCCCCTACTCAAGCAGGAGAACCTATACAATCTCAGACAAATGGCTGTCCAGTTTCTTCTTAAAAACTTCCAGTGTTGGAGCATTCACTGCTTCTGGAGGCAGGTAGTTCCACTGGTTAATTGTCCTCACTGTCAGGAAGTTTCTCCTTGGTTCCAGGTTGCTTGTCTCTCTTTTTTTTAAAAATGTTGTATTATTATTATTTTAAAAAATTCCATTTCTACATTGAACAATGTTCTCTAGGTAGGCATACTAGTATTAAAATATAATGATCATCACATTCATGATAATCTTATCAAAATACAATCATATGCTAGGAAATAGCAAACAAACTATTAAAAATAATATTACCCACGTAAACATTAGTCATATAACAATCAAAGTATTTACTAATCCATTATAAGTCTTGCTCACATAATCCACATATTCTCATATTTCTAACCTCTGTTTTTATCAGCTAACCAATTGGTAAAATAAGTCCCATGTCATATAATATTCCGTTTCTTCTTGCTCTTTCATTTTTAACGTTAACCTATCCATCTCTGCGCATTCCAGTATTTTTTTAAATTATTATCGCAGGTTGCTTGTCTCTTTGATGAGTTTCCATCCGTTGCTTCTTCTTTTTTTAAAGAAAATTGTGTTGATTTTCTAGTTTTACATTTAAATATTTAAAAAGCAACATGGCGGCTGAGTTAATTGATAATTCAGTAACATACAAGTATCCTTAGTACAGATCTCAAACTATTACATTAAATACTTGCTCTCTTTTGCCTTAGTATTTACTGTCTCATATTTAAACTAATACAATTCTTATTATATCGATTAAATAAAAATAACTTTCTTACATTTATCAATAATTTTTAGTTTATAGATATAGCCTAGTTATTTTAACATTCAATCTTTGTAGACACTCAATGTCCTAATAATCAAGGAGAGAAGCAACCTAGAACTAAGAAGAAACTTCCTGACAGTGAGAACAATTAACCCATGGAACAACCTGCCTCCAGAAGCAGTGAATGCTCCAACACTGGAAGTTTTTAAGAAGAGACTGGACAGCCATTTGTCCGAAATGGTGTAGGGTTTCCTGCCTGAGCAGGGGGTTGGACTAGATGACCTCCAAGGTCCCTTCCAACTGTGTTATTCTGTTTAATGAAAAGAAGGACCAGAGGTGACAGGACGTTTTTATTATTATTATTGTTATTGTTGTTGTTATCATCATTATCATTATTATTTAGTTTTCCCCAATTTTTAGTTTCCCATAATATTTAAATTTAACGTTTAATATTTATAATTTCCAAGTTTCAAATAATCGCAGTTCCCTTTATCACAATTCATCACAAGATCTAATGTTCAGGATACACATCTATTGGAATATATTCTGTTTCTCACCCTCTTATATCAACTAATTAATAACGCAGTATAACCTTCTTATCTTCTGTTAGTTTCCCAACATCTTAAATTTAGTAACCAAAATTTCTCTTGTTTCAACATTTAATACTTCCTCTCTTTTTCCATCCATCGCTTCTTCTCCTTCCCTTCAGGTCCTTTGGAGAACAGCTTAATCCCCAATTTATTTATTTATTTATTTATTTATTTATTTTAGGAGACTTATATACCGCCTTAAGTGCGAGCACTCTCTAAGCGGTGTACACCAGTAAGCAATGTGTGTATATATATATATATATATATATATATATATATATATATATATTTATATTTACATTGCCCCCAACAATCTGGGTCCTCATTTTACCTACCCCGGAAGGATGGAAGGCTGAGTCAACCTTGAGCCGGTGAGATTTGAACTGCTGACCTGCTCAACACAGTCAGCTAAAGTGGCCTGCAGTACTGCACTCTGACTGCTGCGCCACCTCGGCTCAATTCTTTGTGGCAGCGCCTCAAATTCTGGAAGATTTGCTATCATGTCACCCCTAGTCCTTCTCTTCATTAAACCAGACCTACCCAATTCCAGCAACCGTTCTTTCTGTTAATACCGCTTTACAAGGCCTTGGTAAGGCCACACTTGGAATACGGCATCCAGTTTTGGTCACCAAGATGTCAAAAAGATGTTGAGACTCTGGAAAGAGTGCAGAGAAGAGCAATAAAGATGATCAGGGGACTGGAGGCTGAAACATAAAAGGAACGGTTGCTGGAATTGGGGATGTCTAGTTTAACGAAGAGAAGGACAAGGGGGGACAGGATAGCAGTGTTCCAATATCTGAGGGGCTGCCCCAAAGAAGAGGGAGTCAAGCTATTCTCCAAAGCGCCTGAAGGCAGGACAAGAAGCAACGGATGGAAACTGATCAAGGAGAGAAGCAACCTGGAACTAAGGAGAAACTTCCTGAATGGGAGAATAATTAACCAGTGGAACCACCTGCCTCCAGAAGCGGTGAATGCGGTCCCTTCCAACATCATCATTATTATTATTATTATTTTCTCACAGGTCTTGAGGGTCCCTACGCCGAAGCCTCGGAAGAGCAGAATGGAACGGCTGGAAGAAATCCTGCTGGAGCTGAGGAAGCCCACGAACATTGTCCACGTCCCCCTAGGTAAGAGCTGAAGGGCTCGGACGCAGCTCCAGAGCATCCGAGAAAGACCCCCAAGGCTGATGGGTCAATCTAGGGGGGCTTTGGGGAAACCTGGAAGAGGGGATTCGCTGCAGGTCTGTTTGAGGGAAAGGCAGGAGCTGTCCTAGGTCTGTTCACGAAGAGAATCAGAGGTCTGGAGGCTAAATCATTATGATGAACGGTTGCAGGAACCAGGTTTGTCAAGTTCAGGGGTCTTCTAACTTGGCCCTTAGATGACTTGTGGACTTCAACTCCCAGAATTCCTCAGCCAGCAATGCTGGCTGAGGAATTCTGGGAGTTAAAGTCCACAAGTCATCAAAGGGCCAAGTTGGAAGACCCCCCCTGGACTTCAACTCCCAGAATTCCTCAGCCAAGCACGCTGGTTGAGGAATTCTGGGAGTTGAAGTCCGCAAGTCATCAAAGGGCCAAGTTTGAAGTCTAGTCTAACAAAGAGAAGGACTGGGGGAGGGGGGACATGATACCATCTTCCAATATTTGAGGGGCTGCCACAAAAAAGTGGGTGGGGTCCACCTATTTTCCAAAGCACCTGAAGGCAAGACAAGAAACAACGGATGGAAACCAATCAAGGAGAGAAGCAACCTAGAATTAAGGAGAAACTTCCTGACAGTGAGGACAATCAACCAGTGGAACAGCTTGCCACCAGAAGTTATGGGTGCTCCATCACTGGAGGATTTTAAGAAGAGACTGGACAGTCATTTGTCTGAGATGGTATAGGGCAGGGGTAGGCAACCTTGGCTCTTTTATGACTTGTGGACTTCAACTCCCAGAATTCCTCAGCCAGCATGGGGGAACTATGGGCCCTTCATGACTCGTGGACTTCAACTCCCAGAATTCCTGAGCCAGCCTGGCTCAGCTTGGAAACCTCTCCCTTTCCCCTCAGCATGGCTGGCTTAGGAATTCTGGGCGTTGAAGTCCACCAGTCATAAAAGAGCCAAGGTTGCCTACCCCTGGTATAGGATCTCCTGCTTGAGTGGGGGGGGGTGGACTAGAAGATCTCCAAGGGCCCTTCCAGCTCTATTTTGAATATGAATCCTTTTTTTTTCTGGCTGGTCATAACTTTGAATACTTGCTAAGCAAAAAATACCCATCGGGGAAAGTTGATTTGAGTTAATGGCTGCAACATTTGCTTAACCACTGTCGCCAAAATATCAAAAAAAAAAAAAAATCGGATCCGGTCACCTGATGCCCCAAATTACAATCAAAATGACCGACCACTATAAATCCAGCTTCACGTACGGTCATATGTTGAGGACTTAACTACTAAGCAGGTTACTTTATCGGCACCTTTCGATAGCCCCCTCCCACGATATAGACGCGTTCGGATGGGCGGGTTGTTCTGCCAAATCTAACTGGGTTAGAAGGCGGCTGATGGTGGTTCGCTTCCATTTCCCTCAGTGTGCGTCTTGCGGAGAAGGAAGGAGAATTGGCGGGAATACAGGGAAGCTTTGGAACTCTTGAAGGAGTTTCAGAAAGATTACAAATCTGAGGTAGCCATCCGTAACAAGATCGGCGAATCCCGGACGGCTGGTCAGGATCCGGTTCGTGAAGCTGATGTGAAGCTCCAAAGTCTTCCTGAGGTCAGGGTGGGGAGAAAGCTAGACGAGACCTCTGTCCAGGTCCTTCAAGAGAAGAACGACTCCCTTCCATCCAACCAATAAGAGAGATCCCGCCCATGTTGCCGTGCCTTAACCTACCTGTTTGTAGAAGACCTTCAAGTAGGACGTGGTTTCCTGGAGAACTTTTGCTGAAAGGACCTGCAGCCGATGACCTTTGGTCCTACCGCCTGTGGAGAAGACACCACCCTTGTTTACAGAATCACTTAGACTTGAAAGCTTCATTGAGGTCCTCCAGTAGGAAGGCCCTCACCTTGAAGTGCTTCTGGAAACCTTTGAGATGCATCTTGAAACCTTGAAGTGCCTCTTGAAACCTTGAGGTCCATCTTGAAACTTTTGAGGTGCATCTTGAAACTTCAAGGTCCATCTTGAAACTTTTGAGGTGCATCGTGAAACTTTGAGGTCCATCTTGAAACTTTTGAGGTGCATCTTGAAACTTCAAGGTCCATCTTGAAACTTTTGAGGTCCATCTTGAAACCTTGAGGTCCATCTTGAAACTTTTGAGGTGCATCTTGAAACTTCAAGGTCCATTTTGAAACTTTTGAGGTCCATCTTGAAACCTTGAGGTCCATCTTGAAACTTTTGAGGTGCATCTTGAAACTTCAAGGTCCATCTTGAAACTTTTGAGGTCCATGTTGAAACTTTTGAGGTGCATCTTGAAACTTCAAGGTCCATCTTGAAACTTTTGAGGTGCATCGTGAAACTTTGAGGTCCATCTTGAAACTTTTGAGGTGCATCTTGAAACTTCAAGGTCCATCTTGAAACTTTTGAGGTCCATCTTGAAACCTTGAGGTCCATCTTGAAACTTTTGAGGTGCATCTTGAAACTTCAAGGTCCATCTTGAAACTTTTGAGGTGCATCATGAAACTTTGAGGTCCATCTTGAAACTTCTGAGGTCCATCTTAAAACTTTTGAAGTGCATCGTGAAACTTTGAGGTCCATCTTGAAATCCTGAAGTGCATCTTGAAACCATGAGGTCCACGTTGAAGCGAACGTTCAAAATGGAAGACTGGCCTACTGGGAAGAGTCAAATAAACTGCTGCATGAATGATGGGCCTGTAGTTTGTTAGGCTGACTCTCTTTGACCAGCCTTGAGAAGAAACCATTGATGGAGACCATGTTAAGAAGTAATCAGTGGCCCTCAAGGCCTTCTAGATCTCTTGAGGAAGGTGTCACTAGTAGACGGAGACCACATTTCGGTGTCCTATTGTAAAACCAGCAATTTCCACACACATTTTTGCTGTTTTTTTCTTATTTCACATATCCTCTCCCTGTGGAGGAACGTCGGGAGCTTCCACAGAACAAAGATTCCCTTAGAAAAATTTCTTTTTTTATCTCGACAGCTGTTAATTTTATTTTCCTGATGATGCTTTTGGGCACCTTCTTAAGATCTTATGCAATAAAATTAATCTCACAAAGCATTTCACCCGTCAAAATACTCCGGTTTTGCTCTCACCAGCCACATTTAGCTCTTCGGGGAGTAGATACCACGAAGAGTTTTAGATCAAAGTTAATTCACAATGTGTTAATTCACAAGCGTTACCCCAGTAGGTGAACTTAACTGTGATCTATTTGTGGTTTTGATCTGGAGGGATAACCATGGATTCTTTCTATAGAGCTGATCTGAGTTCCTTCTAAGGATGAAAGTTGAGACTTTTCCCTCAGTATTTCTTGGCTAACCAAAATTTTATTTGTATTTTAAAAGAAACGGATTGTTGAACTTCAGGATGGGGTTAGAGATCCTATGTGTTAAGAAGACCTAGAGCAGTGGTTCTCAACCTTTTTAATGCCGCGACCCCCAACCGGTTGTAAGTCAAGAACTACTCAACCGGTCGTAAGTCGAGGACTACTCAACTGGTGCAGCACCGTTTGCAGAATGGGACTTTTGGCGGGCTCAGCAGGGCAGAGACAGCCTGGACAATTCCTATTGGCTTTGGAAAGCCAATAGAATTAGACTCTGTTCAAGAGAGCCTATTCTATTGGCTTTCAAAAGCCCATAGAATAAAAGGGAGTAGCACAGCTAAGGAAAAGGGGGGAAAAATGGCGGACTGCGTTGTTTGGCGACCCCGGTGAAATGGTCATTCGACCCCAAATGGGGTCCCGACCCACAGGTTGAGAACCACTGACCTAGAGGTATTTGGGCAGGAAAAGGATAACAATAACAGAATTTTAACCAATAGAGGAGAATCTCTGCAGCCTCTGAGTTGAAATGTGGGATCCTCGGTGCCCACCGAGCTGGGTGGTTTTCTTGTAGACATTTCATGACCCAACTAGGTAACAGCATCAGTGTAGTTTGGTCCTTCCGACCCTAGGATTCTGATAGATAGATGATATACATAGATATTAGATAGACATGATAAGGATAAATGATTAGATGATAGATATAAATTTATAAATGGATGGATGGGATAATTAGATAAGATTATAAATGATACATAACATAGATGATAGATTAGATGGTAGATAGATGATAGCTAGCTAGATATTAGGTATGATAGATGATAAGATAGATTAGATTGTAGTTAAGATTATAGAGAAACAATAGATGATATAGATGATAAATGATTAGATGATAGATCATAGATATAAATTTATGATATAGTGGATGGATATGGATGGATAGATAAGATGAAGATGGATGGATGATAGATGAAGATGGATAGATGATAGATAAAGATGAATGGAAGATTAGATAGATAGATAGATAGATAGATAGATAGATAGATAGATAGATAGATAGATGAAGATGGATAGATAGATGAAGATGGATGGATAAAGATGGATGGATGGATGGATGAAGATGGGTGATAGATATAGATGAAGATGGATGGATATATAAGATGGATATAGATGAGGGTGATGGATAGATGGATGGATAGATAGATGAAGATGGATGGATGGATAGTTGAAGATGGGTGATGGATAGATAGATGGATAATGACACAAATTAGATAGAGGACAGAATGAGAGATCAATGGAACTGTTTGCCTCCCAGAGATCTGGGTGCTCCATCCCTGGAGGGCTTCAAGAAAAGACTGGACAGCCATTCGTCTGGGATGATATAAGGATTCTTCCTTTGGGGTCAGTGGGTTGGACTAGAAGACCTCCAAGGTCCCTTTCAGCCCTAGAATCTTGATCCTGAACCTTTTGTACCTTTCAAATGTATTCGGGGACAGCTGAATTCTAGTGACGACTTGCAGGAAGGGGAGCGAGGGAATCCAGACCCTCAAGAGATCTGGGATCCCTCTTGCCAAACCAGGCTGAGTCCCACCCAAATTCACCAATGCTCTCTTTTCCCTCTTTGCAGCTGGTTTTTATGCCCGAGGCGGGACTAGAACTCACAGTCCCCTGGTGTTGGGCCCAAAGTCACCCAGCCAGCTTTTATGCCTAAGGCAGGACTAGAACTCACCGTCTCCTGGTGATTGGCCCAGAGTCACCCAGCTGGCTTTCATGCCTAAGGCGGGACTAGAACTCACCGTCTCCTGGTGACTGACCCAAAGTCACCCAGTTTGGCTTTCATATCTTAAGGCGGGACTAGAACTCACCGTCTCCTGGTGATTGGTCCAAAGTCACCCAGTTGGCTTTCATGCCTAAGGCAGGACTAGAACTCACCGTCTCCTGGTGATTGGTCCAAAGTCACCCAACTGGCTTTCATGTCTTAAGGCGGGACTAGAATTCACCATCTCCCAGTTCCTAGCCTGCTGCCTTCACCACTAGACCCAAACGGATTCACTTGCTGGTCTGTTCCCAGCTGCAACTACACAGGACACTTGCACACTGGTGTCTTAGCAAAATCAACCATAGGAAACATCACCAGTCCGGTAGTTACGGTAGAGAACACGCCATATCCTCCTGTCATAATCAGAATATTGGGCATCCTATCCAGCCCCCCAAATTAACTTTAGGAATAAAGTCCCGGGAGATCCACGAGCCTTAACAAACACACAGACGCAAACTCCTTTCTTAGTAAACAGATTTCTTTTTTTAATCAAAACATTGGACGAAGCCATGGTGATCCAGGCGGGGTTCCGAAAGTGACCGCTTACCGAGTCTTGGGATGGCACGGATTTCCAGGGACCGAAGACGTGGAGATCCTGAAGCGCAAAAAGATGGAAAACCAGACCGAGGTGGCTCGTGAGTAGAGGATTAAGGAAGCAGAGCGCTGCAGTGACCTTGCAACGTCCTTGAAACCATCCGAGGGTCAGTCCCAGATCAAATGGATGATAAATTCCAAATAAAATAATGACTGTGCACAAAAATACCCATCCTTGATGACCCCTGCATAGTGCAGGGGTCTTCCAACTTGGCCCTTTGATGACTTGTGGACTTCAACTCCCAGAATTCCTCAGCCACTGTGCCTAGCTGAGGAATTCTGGGAGTTGAAGTCCAGGGGTCTTCAAACTTGGCCCTTTGATGACTTCGACTCCCAGAATTCCTCAGCTAGCGTGCCTAGCTGAGGAATTCGGGGAGTTGAAGTCCAGGGGTCTTCCAACTTGGCCCTTTGATGACTTGTGGACTTCAGCTCCCAGAATTCCTCAGCCACTGTGCCTGAGGAATTCTGGGAGTTGAAGTCCAGGGGTCTTCAAACTTGGCCCTTTGATGACTTCAATTCCCAGAATTCCTCAGCTAGCGTGTCTGGCTGAGGAATTCTGGGGGTTGAAGTCCAGGGCTCTTCCAACTTGGCCCTTTGATGACTTGTGGACTTCAACTCCCAGAATTCCTCAACTAGTGTGCCTAGCTGAGGAATTCAGGGAGTTGAAGTCCAGGGGTCTTCCAACCTGGCCCTTTGATGACTTGTGGACTTCAACTCCCAGAATTCCTCAGCCAGCGTGCCTAGCTGAGGAATTCTGGGAGTTGAAGTCCAGGGGTCTTCAAACTTGGCCCTTTGATGATTTCAATTCCCAGAATTCCTCAGCGTGTCTGGCTGAGGAATTCTGGAAGTTGAAGTCCAGGGGTCTTCCAACTTGGCCCTTTGATGACTTGTGAACCAACTCCTAGAATTCCTCAGCCAGCGTGCCTAGCTGAGGAATTCTGGGAGTTGAAGTCCAGGGGTCTTCAAACTTGGCCCTTTGATGATTTCAATTCCCAGAATTCCTCAGCGTGTCTGGCTGAGGAATTCTGGGAGTTGAAGTCCAGGGGTCTTCCAACTTGGCCCTTTGATGACTTGTGAACCAACTCCCAGAATTCCTCAGCCAGCGTGTCTAGCTGAGGAATTCTGGGCGTTGAATTCCAGGGGTCTTAGTTGAAGTCCACAAGTCATCAAAGGGCCAAGTTGGAAGACCCTTGGCATAGTGGATCCTGAACGTCCGGCCTGGCATGTGCAGTGTTTTTAAACAGCCGGGGAAACCCGTTTGTGTCTCCCATTAAGACTCCTAAAAACATACCATACTGGTAGTCCTCAACTTACGGCCACAGTTGAGCCCAAAATTGACGTGGCCGAGTGAAACGCTCGCTAAGTGACTTTTGCCCCGCTTTATGACTTTCCTTGCCACTAAGTGAATCGCTGCAAGTGTTAAAAGTTAGCAACATGGACGTTAAGTGAATCTGGTTTCCCCCACGGACTTTGCTTGTCAGGTGCCGGAAATGGATCCCAGGACTCCGGGACCCCGTCATAAATATGAATCAGCTGCCAAGCGGCTGGATTTCGATCACGGGATCGTGGGAAGGCCGCAACAGTTGCGTGAAAAACGGTCCTCATTCGGTTTTTTTCAGTGCTGTTAATTTTAAGCGGTCACTAAATGAACCGTCATTGAGTCGAGGACTGCCTGTATTTAAAAAGGCAGACCGGGATTCGGGGGACCAAGTGAAAGGGAGATTAGGGTGAACATTTGGGGTGGGGGACCCTCTCCGAAGGGACCCTGCAGGTTGTCCTCACCTTACAACCGCAACTGAGCCCACAGCTTTTATGGTTAAATTGTTAAGTGAGTTGTGCCCCATTTTACGGCGTTTCTCGCTACAGTCGTTAAATGAATCACTGCAGTTAATCCCCCGGTTGGGTTTCCCCCGTTGACTTTGCATGCCAGAAGGTCGCAAAGGGGATCACGTGACCCCGGGACGTAAGTACGAGTCAGTTGCCAAGCCTCTGAAGTTTGATCACGTGACCGCAGGGACGCTGCGACCGTCATAACCATGAGCCGGTTGCCGAGCGTGCGAACTTGGATCGTTACATCGTGGGGATGGCGCAATGGTCCTACGGGTGAAAAACGGTTGTCAGTCACTTCTTGTAGGGCTGTTGGGACTTCGAACGGTCGCTAAACGAACGGCTGTGAGCCGAGGACCCCCTGTGCACACTCAGGTCCTGGCAGGGCATGTTGCTGGCGGTGTGAAAATCAAAATATTCAGCACGTTACTGGCGGTTTCTGCTCACAATGCTCCGAAGTTAGTCCTGTCTTTCAAAAAGTACGTCATTTAGAGCAGGGGTCCTCCAACTTGGCCACTTGAAGACTTGTGGACTTCAACTCCCAGAATTCCCCAGCCAGCTTTGCTGGCTGGGGAATTCTGGGAGTTGAAGTCCACAAGTCTTCAAGTGGCCAAGTTGGAGGACCCCTGATTTGTTAGATTTTTTTAAAGCTTCTTACACTTTCTCCCTTCTTGGCTTCCACGGGTGGCACACACCCACGGGAGCAAACGAAAGGAGACAATAGGGAGGATCGATGCAATATAAAAATCCCGTTTTGGAGGCTCTCCTTTCCCTTATGGACACCGGCTGCCAAAGTCCGAGCAAACTTTGGGAGGTCAATCTCCCAAAAGCTAAACGGAGGTTTCGCACTCAGCTCCGGCCTTTGGCGACCACTCCTGCCCAAATCTCTCTCCCTGCAGCCCCTCCCCCCACACCCTGTTTTTCACCCATGCCAGTTTAACGGCTGAATGCATAGCTACCCTTTGGGATAAGGAAGGAACGGAGGGAGGGAGGAAGGAGGGAAGAAAAAAAAAGGGAAAGAAAGAGAAAGAAAAAGAAAGAAAGAAAGTAGGGAAAAAGAAAGAAAGAAAGAAGAAAGAAAGGAGGGAAAGAGAAAGAAAGAAAGAAGAAAGAAAGGAGGGAAAGAGAAAGAAAGGAAGAAAGGGAAAGAAAAAAAAGAAAGAAGGGAAAAAGAAAGGAAGGAAAGAAGGAAAAAAGACAAAGAAAAAAGAAAGGAAGGAAGGAAGACAGAAAGAAAGGAGGGAAAAAGGAAGAAAGGGAAAGAAAGAAAAAAAGAAAAGGGAAAAAGAAAGGAGGGAAAGAGAAAGAAAGAGGAAGGAAAGAAGGAAAAAAGACAGAAAAAAGAAAGGAAGAAAGAAAGGAGGGAGGGAGGAAAAGAAAGAAAAAGAGGAAGGAAAAGGAAGGAAAGAAGGAAAGAAGAGAAAGAAAGAAGGGAAAGAGAAAGAAGAAAAGAAAGAGGAAGGAAGGAGGGAGGGAGGAAGGAAAGAGAAAAAGAAAAAAGAGGAAGAAAAAGAAGAGAAAGGAAGGAAGGAAAGAAAGAAAAGAGGAAGGAAGGAAAGAAAAAGAGAAAGAAAAAGAAAGAAAGAAAGAAAGAAAGGAGAAAGAAAGAAAGAAAGAAAGAAAGAAAGAAAGAAAGAAAGAAAGAAAGAAAGAAAGAAAGAAAGAAAAGAAACAAAGGCTTTCAATCCAAATCAAAAGCCAGGCCAAACGAAGAACGGACGCAACGAAAGGCAGTTTATTACTGGGAAGGAGGATCTTGAATGGGGGGGGGGGGCTTCGCAACGGAAGAGCAAAGTCAGTCTCTAAAGTTGCCTTTCCCAGCTCAGGGACTTTAAAAAAAAAAAAAAATCTGGACTTCTACTCCCAGAATCCCCCTGCCTGCCTGCTTGCTGGCTGGGCATTCTGGAAGCTGAAGTCCAGCCATGCTGGCTGGGGAACTCTGGGTGTCAAGACCCTTGGCCCATTTAAGTTGTGGACTTCAACTCCCAGCATGCCCCAGCAGGAGTGAACTTTAACCCCCAGCATGCCCCCAGCTAGGAGGGTGAAACGCCACCCAACTCCCAAATACCTGCCCCAGCTTGGGTAGACTTCCAACTCCCAGAATTCAGGCCGGCTGGGGAATTCTGGGAGTTGAAGTCCACACGTCTGGATTTTAAAATTCTCAAAGCGGAGAAATGCTGCACCAGACGGACGGGGGGGGAGGGGGATTGCGTGATTGAGGAAAAAGCTTTTTTTTTTTTTTTTGGTGTGTGTGTGTGTGTGTGTGTGTGTGTGTGTGTGTGTGTGTGTGTCTACTTTCCCAGGATTAATTTAAATTCTAAACTTTAAACTTAAGTTTAGCCACCAAGAGCTTCAAACCACCACGTGGGTCAGCCAAAGCTGCGGCCTTGGAAGTGCTGGGGGGGGGAGAAAAACTGCCCCCCACAGCCCCCCCCTTTTTTTAACAAGAGCGAGCGGGAATCGAACCTGCCACTCAAAACTCCTGCAGACTTTCTTTCTTTCTTTCTTTCTTTCTTTCTTTCTTTCTTTCTTTCTTTCTTTCTTTCTTTCTTTCTTTCTTTCTTTTTTTTTTTTTAAAGAAGTCTTGGGTTTGGGTCAAGCCACAAAACGGAACCGGGTTCTCCCGACGCCAGAAAACCAGCATTTCTCAAGATCCTGCAAACCAGCATCGGGGAGGAACACAATTCTGTCGAAACGAACACACACACACACACACACACACACACACCCCACCCCCGAATACCAAAAGTCATTTCGGAGGACTCTGCAACCATCTCATTCTTGCGCCAGACGTTTTGTGTGTAAATCTGGGCTACCCACAAAAAGTAAAATAAACCGAGATGGGAATCCTAGCCTGGCGGCTTCGAATCCAGATGTTTCACCTGGCTGTGGAGAGGCCCCATCGTAGATATTGGTCAGAAAGAGCGACGGGCGCCCTGCGTTTTGCGCTCTGCCTGCCCCAGAGCAGGGTGTGCGTTTGGACACTGCTGCAACACAACCCCACACCAAGAACTGATGGGGCTGGAGAGCCAAGGGGGGGCGGGGGGGAAATACCCCCCCAGGCAGCCAAAAATTCTCTCTGGCCCCTGATGCTTAGCTTGGACTCAAAGCAAGCAAGTGCCCTTTCTTTCCTCCGATGAGTTCGTCATATAGTTCTCGACTTACGACGGCAACGGCGTCCAAAATTTCTGTTGCTAAGTGAGACAGTCCTGCCGCGAATTTTGACCTACTTTACCACCTTCACCGCAGTTGTTCAGTTAGTGACACGGTTAAGGGAATCCCCCATTGACTTTGCAGGTCAGAAGGACATAAAAAGGGATCGCGTAACCCTGGGACACTGCGACCGTCGTAAATGCGAGTCAGCTCCCAAGCGTTGGGGAGGCCGCAACGATTGTGGCGAAAATGGCGGCAGCTCGCTTTTTTCCATAAGGTTGTAACTTTGAGCAGTCACTAAACGAACGGTTATAAGTCGAGGACTACCTGTATTATAGATTTAAATAAATTTGGGGGGGGGCAAATCCACCACTTCTGCCACCAGGCCTTCAAGCCTTCTAGCGGGGCTGCTCCTGAAACGACAAACGCCGCTCGCAGCGTCGGTTCGCCCGTTACCGTAACTGACTCGGATCTCGAGGCAGGACGAGCCGGACCGGCCATCCGAGATCCGAAACGGCCTTCGCTGCGAGTGAGATTTATAATCTCGGAGTCATCTCGGGGGAGGAAGGCTCCGGATCGTGGCCTCCGTCTGTCTCCCGCACCGACCGGAGAGAACTCCTGAACCGGCCGACGTCTACCTGGGACTCTCGGAAAAGTCGCGTAGCTGGCGAAGGGCTGAACCGGCCGACTCCGCCGGCCTGAACCGGCCGACGTCTACCCGGGACTCTCGGAAAAGTCGCGTAGCTGGCGAAGGGCTGAACCGGCAGACTCCGTCAGCCTGAACCAACTGATGTCTACCCAGGACTCTCGGAAAAGTCGCGTAGCTGACGAAGGGCTACTTTGCTCCGGTGACGTTCTTGGAGCGTAAGAAATACTGTTCGGCTCGCCCCTTCGGCCGCTCCAGTGTCCGGCTTTCCCTCTCAAACTGCCGCTGGAGCTGCACGGCCAGCCGCCGGTCGGCCTCCTCCTGTTGCAGTCTCTGCTCCGTCCTGCTCGGCGGCCGTTGCCTCTTCTGTCGCCGCGAGTCGGAGACCGGAGGGCCTTTGCGACAGGCGGCCGACGGCCTCAGCCGCTTGACTGAAGGGTCCAGGTGCTTGGTTTTGCACGGCCGCTTCTGCCCGCGCCGCAGGGAGGGGGTCTCCTCGCCCAGCCCCCTCTCAAGACGGAGGCCGTTGGAGAGACGGCGCAGTTCGCTCTCGTCCCAGTAGCGGCGCGGCTTCCGTTCGGCCGGAAGGGAGCCGTTCTCCAAGGCCGAGTTGACTCGGACGACTTTCCGGGCCATTGAAGTTTTGGCATCGTAGTGAAGGCAGGGCCCGGCCAGGCGGGGAGCAGTTTTCGCTTTGGGGGGCTCGGAAATCCCGGAATTGGGAGGCTTCTCGGCGGCTCTCGGCGGGAGGACGTGGGGAGTCAGCTCCGTCGCCTCCGAGTCTCTCCGACCGTTGGCGGAACGGTCGCACTTGGCTACAGAGAGGAGAGGGAGAGAGTCCGGCAACGAGACCAAGCTGGACATCGGCAAAGGACACTTGACCGGGAGGGGGAGATTGGGAGGTTCGCCCGGCTCGGGAGCCGAGGAGGTCAAGGTGGCCTTGCAGAGGGTCTTCTTGACCTGACGATCCTGGAGGATCCGCTCCCACTTCTTCAGGATCCACGGGCTGGCTTCGTACGTGGTGGGCTTCTGCAGACTCCTGGTCAAGTTCCTGGGGGTGGACTTGATGATGAGAGGGCTCAGCACGCGCCCGTCGGGCAGCTGCTTGGGCGGCGTGCAAGGCGAGCAGACGATGGGCTTGAAGTGGTTCAGCTCCTCCGAGATGCTGTCGTTGCTCTCGGGGCTGATGGAGCGCTCCTGCCTGGGCAGGACGGGGAAGGAAGAGGGCGCCTGGGGGGGAAGCACCAGGCGCTTCTCGGCAGTCAGATCCGGAGCAGAGAGGCAGCGGTTGTTCTGGGTGGAGGAGAGGACGCCCAGCAGGGAAACCGAAGCACCAGCGGAAGGGTTGACCTGCAAGAGAAGCCGTTTCAGTCAGCAGTGGCGCTACAAAAGGGAAGTCTAGGGAGATTCTCCGTCATTCCACGTCACGGTTGTCCCAAAGGTGCTAGGCTGCATTAACAGAGGGATAGAATCAAGATCACGTGAAGTGTTAATACCACTTTACAAGGCCTTGGTAAGGCCACACTTGGAATACTGCGTCCAGTTTTGGTCACCACCAGGTAAAAAAGATGTTGAGACTCTAGAACAGTGGTTCTCAACCTTTCTAATGCCGCGACCCCATAATACAGTTCCCCATGTTGTGGTGACCCCCAACCACTTATACATCATTGGGTGCCAGGGGCATGGCCAAAGAAAAGGGGGGGAAAATGGCGGACAGCCTTGTTTGGCGACCCCTGTGAAATGGTCATTCGACCCCAAATGGGGTCCCGATGCACAGGTTGAGAACCGCTGGTCTAGAAAGAGTACCGAGAAGAGCAACAAAGAGGATTAGGTGACTGGAGGCTAAAACATACAAGGAACGGTTGCTAGTATTGGGCATGTCTAGTTTAACTAAGAGAAGGACAAGGGGGGACAGGATAGCAGCCTTCCAGTATCTCAGGGGCTGCCCCAAAGAAGAGGGAGTCAAGCTATTAAAGACCCTGAAGGCAGGACAAGAAGCAATGGATGGAAACTCCTCAAGGAGAGAAGCAACCTAGAACTAAGGAGAAACTTCCTGACAGTGAGAACAATTAATCAGTGGAACTGCCTGCCTCCAGAAGCAGTAAATGCTCCAACACTGGAAGTTTTTAAGAAGAGACTGGGCAGCCATTTGTCCGAAATGGTGTAGGGTTTCCTGCCTGAGCAGGGGGTTGGACTAGATGACCTCCAAGGTCCCTTCCAACTTTACTACTATTATTATTATTAGTGCTTTTTCAAGAGGCAACTGGACTTCCTTGTTTTTCCTTGAAGACGTTTCGCTTCTGATCCAAAAAGTTTCTTCAGCTCAGACTGGATGGTGGGAAACAGAAGGATTTATATTATTTGCAGAAAAACTGGTCATTTGCATCCTTTTAGAGGGGCGTTGAGGCCACTTGGAGGCTTGTCTGTGTCCTCAGGGTCACCTGAGTGGTGCAAATGGGCGTGGAGCCTTCTTGGAACTGCTGAAAGGACTGTGTTCCACACCCATTTGCACCACTCAGGTGACCCTGAGGACCCAGGCAAACCTCCAAGTGGCCTCAACGACCCTCTAGAATGATGCAAATGACCGGCTGTCTGCAAGGAGTATAATCCTTCCGTTCCTCCACCATCCAGTCAGAGCGGAAGAAGCTTCTGGGATGAGAAGAGAAACGTCTTCAAATAATAACAAGGAAGTCCAGTTGCCTGAAAAAAAAAGCACCTTTGGGAGACAAAACGGGAGATAAATTCAGAACAACAGAGGACAGAGCAGAGGGGGAACCAGCGTTGATTCTGGTCACCTTTCCCACAAAATTAAAAATCAAATAATTAATGACAAGTAGTCATTGATTTACAGGGTCCTATAGGCGTATGACTGCATTCTACTTATTTCCAGTTTGGGGCCAAATTTTCAGTAAAATCCAAACTATAACGAATTTGTTGGTTTACAGTTACTGCAAAAAGGGTCATAAAGTTAGATCGGCTGGGTGACTGATCTATTTTACAACCTTTATGACAGAGAACGGGGGTCTTCCAACTTGGCCCTTTGATGGCTTGTGGACTTCAACTCCCAGAATTCCTCAGCCAGCATGCCTAGCTGAGGAATTCTGGGAGTTGAAGTCCAGGGCTCTTCAAACTTGGCCCTTTGATGACTTCAACTCCCAGAATTCCTCAGCCAGGGTGCCCGGCTGATGAATTCTGGGAGTTGAAGTCCAGGGGTCTTCAAACTTGGCCCTTTGATGACTTGTGGACTTCAACTCCCAGAATTCCTCAGCCAGGGTGCCCGGCTGAGGAATTCTGGGAGTTGAAGTCTGGGGGTCTTCCAACTTGGCCCTTTGATGTCTTGTGGACTTCAAATCCCAGAATTCCTCAGCCAGGGTGCCCGGGTGAGGAGGGTTGAAGTCCACAAGTCATCAAAGGGTCAAGTTTGAAGACCCCCCAACATAAAACAATAACGGACAGGCTCCACCATGGTCTCCAGGTACACGGCTAGTGTACATGGAATCTCTTTTAGAGGAATCTTAAGAATCTCTTTTAGAGGAAAACTCAAGATTTAATTATTTTTTTAAAGACAACAATGGCTTTCCCCACGTATCGCAAAGATCCGGTACCTTTGTTCTGACGGGCGCCGATCTCTGCCTGCTTTTCGATCGATTGCCCAGCGTATCGTTGCAACTTTGACTCCTTTTGACTTTGGAGCTAAAATTTCTACGGAGATTTTTGCAAAAGGGAAAAAAATAAACGGGGTGGGGGGGGGGAAGAAGAACATTAGCTGGTTTATTTAAGCCACACATTTAAGTTAGTTTATTTATTGCCATTATTAAAACACTGGCCTGCCCTTTGAAATACAGGCAGTCCTCAAGAGTTCGTTTAGTGACTCTCTGAAAAACGGACTTAGGACTGTTTTCACAGTTACGACCGTTGCAGCATCCTCCACGGTCACGTGATCAAAATTCAAACGTTCGGCAACTGGCTTGTACTTATGACTGTTGCAATGTCCCGGGACATTTTGCAATCTTTCGAAATGCAAAGTCAGTGGGGGCAGTTGGATTCGCTTAACAACTGCGCTGTTAACTTAACAACTACAGTGATTCACTTAAGCTCTGTGGTCATAAAATAGGGCAAAATTCACTGCACGGCCCTCCTGCTTAGCAACGTTAATTTCTCGTCGTAAGTCAAGGATTGCCTGCTGTTCAGCCAGTCCTTCTGAAAACCAGCCTCCTTTTTTAAAAAAAACACAATTCCTTTATTAAATGTAGAGGCCGCCCTGCTTACCGTGGACGGGAGTTTTTCCGATCCCCCGTCACAGCAGGGGAGACTCACCCGGCCAGCGAGGTGATGGGGTAGGCGTTGCCCTTGGAGACGAAAGCCGACCGATACGCGGGTCGGCCCTGGGAGGGCTCCTCGTTCTCCGAATCCGACAGGCACTCGGGAAACTGCCGGTAAGCAAAGAAAAATCAGGGATTGGGTCAAGGCTTAATGATTGAACAGTAAATATGTAATGTGGATGATGCAATAATAGGAATGACTCAGTGTGTGTGTGTGTATCCCTTTAAGAGTCTGAGTATAAAAGGGAAGATTTTTTTGCTGGAGTCTTCTCTCTCTTCTGTTTGACTGCTGTCACTGCTGTATATTGAAGTTTGCTGTTTCACCACATCTATCTTGTTTCTAGTGTATATTTGTAGATAGTGTCATATAAACCATCATTTAATTACAAACCACTGTTTACAGAGGGAGAGAATCAAGATCACATGAAGTATTAATACCACTTTATAAGGCCTTGGTAAGGCCATACTTGGAACACGGCATCCAGTTTTGGTCACCACGATGTAAAAAAGATGCTGAGACTCTAGAAAGAGTGCAGAGAAGAGCAACAAAGATGATGAGGGGACTGGAGGCTAAAACATATAAGGAACGGCTGTTGGAATTGGGTATGTCTGGTTTAATTAAGAGAAGGATGAGGGGGGACATGATAGCAGTCTTCCAATATCTCAAGGGCTGCCCCAAAGAAGAGGGAGTCAAGCTATTCTCCAAAGCGCCTGAAGGCAGGACAAGAAGCAACGGATGGAAACCAACCAAGGAGAGAAGCAACCTAGAACTAAGGAGAAACTTCCTGAAAGTTAGAACAATTAACCTGTGGAACCACCTGCCTCCAGAAGCGGTGAATGCTCCAACACTGGAGGTTTTTAAGAAGAGACTGGACAGCCATTTGTCTGAAATGGCATAAGTTCTCCTGCTTGTGCAGGGGGCTGGACTAGATGACCTCCAAGGTCCCTTCTACTGGATTTCGTTTAACAAATAAAATAAATAAAAGGTAAAAGATTAACCGGTTTGGCAAAGAAGCCGAGCGGATCCATCGGTCAACTTACACGTTCGTGGCTGACTCTGCCCATCAGGGATTCCTCTTTCTTCTGATCGTCCATTCTTCTCCTGTCCACTTCGGCATCGTCCGCCATCAGCTTGTGAATCAAATCCTCCGGCTTTTTGTCTTCTGCCCATTTTTCATGTCTCAGCTAAGGAATCGGGGAAAACCAAGGTGATTTTGTAAGAGGAGGAGGAAGAAGAAGAGGGAGCAACAGCGAGTCCTTGGATGAGAATTTAATTGTGTAAATGGGGGGGGGGTGTCCCTTTTAATGTCTCCAAAGATGTTCTCATCCAAGAAGATTTTTCAACTCTGACTGGATGGTGGGGGAAATGGAAGGATTTATACTCCTTGCAGACAGCTGGTCATTTGCCTCCTTTTGGAGACCCGTTGAGGCCACTTGGAGGCTTATCTGTGTCCTCAGGGTCACCTGAGTGGTGCAAATGGGTGTGGGGCCGCCTTGGAGCTGCTTTCAGCACACCCATTTGCACCACTCAGGTGACCCTGAGGACACAGGTAAACCTCCAAATGGCCTCAACGGGTCTCCCCAAAAAATGCAAATGACCAGTTTTTCTGCAAGGAGGATAAATCCTCCCATCTTCCACCATCCACTCAGAGCTGAAGAAGCTTCTTTGGATGAGAAGCGAAACGTCTTCAAGGAAAAACCCAAAGGTGCTTTTTCAGGAGGCAATTGGACTTCCTTGTTTTTCTTTGAAGACGTTTCGCTTCTCATCCAGGAAGCTTCTTCCGCTCTGACTGGATGGTGCGGAACGGAAGGATTTATACTCTTTGCATTAAAATTGGTCATTTGCCTTCTTTTTAGAGGGTCGTTGAGGCCACTTGGAGGCTTATCTGTGTCCTCAGGATCGCTTGAGTGGTGCAAATGGGTGATCTATCTATCTCCAGTCTACAACACGGTCCTTTCAGCAGTTCCCAGAAGGCTCCACACCCATTTGCACCACTCAGGTGACCCTGAGGACACAGGCAAAGCTCCAAAAGAAGGCAAATGACCAATTTTCTGCAAGGAGTAGAAATCCTTCCATTCCCCACCATCCGGTCAGAGCTGAAGAAGCTTCTTTGGATGAGAACTTTGTTCCTTCTGGAGTCAAAGTTTTAGGAATTTCCCTACGGCCAATAATGCAGTCCACAATTTCCGTTGCTAAGGGAGACGGCTGTTAAGGGAGTTTTGCCCCATCTTACAACCCCCCCCGTGCCATCGTCGTTAAGCGAATCACTGCAGGCGTTTTAAATGTGTAACCCGCGTGTCAAGTGACGCTGGCTTCCCCCATTCCGCTTGTCGGAAAGTCGCAAAAGGGGATCACGTGACCCTGGGACGCCGCAACTGTCGTAAGTACGAGTCAGTTGCCAAGCGTCTGAATTTTGATCTTGTGACCGTTGGGGATGCTGCAGTGGTTGTCAGGGTGGAAAAACGGTCCTAAGTCCCTTTTTTCAGTGCTGTTGTAACTTTGAGCAGTCACTAAATGAACAGCTGTTAAGTCAAGGACTGCCTGTGAATACACTGGATCAGGGGTAGGCAACCTTGGCTCTTTTATGCTTCATGCACTTCAACTCCCAGAACTCCTGAGCCAGCATGGGGGAAAGTTTAGCCCCTTCATGACTCGGGGACTTCAACTCCCAGAATTCCTCAGCCAGCATGGGGGAAACTTTGGCCCCTTCATGACTCCTGGACTTCAACTCCCAGAATTCCTCAGCCAGCATGGGGGAACTATGGCCCCTTCATGACTCATGGATTTCAATTCCCAGAATTCCTAAGCCAGCATGGGGGAAACTTTGGCCCCTTCATGACTCCTGGACTTCAACTCCCAGAATTCCTGAGCCAGCATGGGGGAACTATGGCCCCTTCATGACTCATGGATTTCAATTCCCAGAATTCCTCAGCCAGCATGGGGGAACTATGGCCCCTTCATGACTCCTGGACTTCAACTCCCAGAATTCCTAAGCCAGCATGGGGGAACTATGGCCCCTTCATGACTCGTGGACTTCAACTCCCAGAATTCCTGAGCCAGCATGAGGGAAGCTTTGGCCCCTTCATGACTCCTGGACTTCAACTCCCAGAATTCCTCAGCCAGCATGGGGGAAACTTTGGTCCCTTCATGACTTGTGGACTTCAACTCCCAGAATTCCTCAGCCAGCATAGGGAAAACTTTGGCCCCTTCATGACTCGCGGACTTCAACTCCCAGAATTCCTCAGCCAGCATGGGGGAAACTTTGGTCCCTTCATGACTTGTGGACTTCAACTCCCAGAATTCCTCAGCCAGCATGGGGGGCCCCTTCATGACTCGCGGACTTCAACTCCCAGAATTCCTCAGCCAGCATGGGGGAAACTTTGGCCCCTTCATGACTCGTGGACTTCAACTCCCAGAATTCCTGAGCCAGCCATGCTGAGGGGAAAGGGAGAGGCTTCCAAGCTGACTCATGCTGGCTCAGGAATTCTGGGAGTTGAAGTCCACCAGTCATAAAAGAGTCCAGGTTCCCCAGCCCCGCATTGGATAAATAAAATTTACCTTTCGCAGGTGGCTTTTATATTCCTCCTGAACGTCTCCATGCTTGGCCAAGGTGACGGGCGTTCTGAAGATAAAATCTAGCAAAAAGAAGAAGAAAAAGAGGATGTTTGTGGAACATTTTGAGTCCATTCACGAGTGCCGCCAAAAGGCAATTAAGATTGTCCTCGGCTTATGACTGCCATGGAGACTGGAACCGGCATGTCTAAGCAATGCGGTCAATTAAGTGGGCCATTACACGGCCACACCAGATTTTATAACCCTTTTTCTGCTGTGGTCGTTAAGTGGATCCCTCGTCCTCCGTTGATTTTGCCGGCCCGAAAATCCTTTGGGAAGGTCGCCAAGGGGCGATCACATGGGGAAGGGGCCCGCCAGGATGCTGGAAGCGTCGTAAAATTGAGCCGGCTGCCAAAATGCCCTGATCTCAGGGACGCTCGGACAGTCGTAAGCGCAAGGACTAGTTGTAAGTCGCTTATTTTAGCGCTGTCCTAACTTGGAATGGACACTAACCGAATGGTCGTTAAGTTGAGGACCAGCTGAATCCGACATGCAGATAGTCCTCAACTTAACAAATGTTCGTTTAGTGACCGTTTTGACAGTGAAAAACCGGACTTACGAACATTTTTCACATTTACGACCGTTGCAGCGTCCCCGTGGTCACGTGATCAAAATTCAGCCATTCTATCCACTTGAGTTGATATAATTAGAAATGTACCAGCTTGAATACAAGACAGTAAACGTTAAGGGGAAAAGAGAAGAAATATCTGATGCTGTAACCTGAGATTTGCGCTAAAGATTTTGTTACCAAACTATCGATTAATCTAGTCACGTTGCTTTTTAAATACTCAAATGTAAAAATTGGAAAATTAATAAACTATTATAAAAAAATAATAATCCAGCCACTCGGCAACTGGCTCGTCTTTATTTATTTCTAATATATAAATATTTTATTAATTTTCTATTTTTACAAACAAGCCCTTAACAGACAACATGTTGACTGGGTCCATTAATAATTACCTGGTACATATAAGCTTCTTCAAATTAAATTCAATATTATATACCGCCTCTCTTCTTCAAGTACTAAACCATTTTTCCACATTAAGCAAATACAATCCTTATTGTTATTAATAAGATACACAGCTGAATATCAGCATTTATTACAGGTTTCTAATCATATCAGTAATATCAGTTTAAAATATCTTTTCTAACCAAAACATATCTTAATTGCACTTGCACTCAATATCCATTTATTCAGTCAGTATCCCATTTTTGCTTTTTTCCCCCAGTTTTAATTTCCCACCCATATTCAAAATATCCCAATCGTTTATAGTTTCAAAACAAGTTATATTTGGGTAACCCAAAACTTCCCTTATTCAAACTTCTTTGCATTTTCTTATTTCCCTTTTCATGCCAAAATATGATATTCTGATTACCAATCTTATCTATCTAGTTATAATAACGTTTCTATTTCTAGAAATCTATTCTTAACTGTATTCAAACATCTAATTGATAATATCCCCTCTAATAGGTCAAAGCTTCTGTTTCCTTCAGTCTTACTCTAGCTGTCTTTCTTTGCCAACTAATTTTCCCAGTCAATGCATTTGGATCATCAAATAATTCTGCCTCTATTTTTGTGCATATTATTTTGGAAGCAAAAGAAACCCTAACCCAGGGGTAGGCAACCATGGCTCTTTTATGACTCGTGGACTTCAACTCCCAGAATTCCTGAGCCAGCATGGGGGAAACTATGGCCCCTTCATGACTCGTGGACTTCAACTCCCAGAATTCCTGAGCCAGCATGGGGGAACTATGGCCCCGTCATGACTGGTGGACTTCAACTCCCAGAATTCCTCAGCCAGCATGGGGGAAACTTTGGCCTCTTCATGATTCACGGACTTCAACTCCCAGAATTCCTCAGCCAGCATGGGGGAATCTTTGGCTCCTTCATGACTGGTGGACTTCAACTCCCAGAATTCCTCAGACAGCATGGGGGAACTTTGGCGTCTTCGTGACTAGTAGACTTCAACTCCCAGAATTCCTGAGCCAGCATAAGGGAAGTATAGCCCTTCATGACCCGTGGACTTCAACTCCCAGAATTCCTCAGCCAGCATGGGGGAAACTTTGCTCCTTCATGACTCGTGGACTTCAACTCCCAGAATTCCTGAGCCAGCCATGCTGAGGGGAAAGGGAGAGGTTTCCAAGCTGAGCCATGCTGGCTCAGGAATTATGGGAGTTGAAGTTCATAAGTCATGAAGGTGGCCATAGTTTAGGTAAACCAACGTTAAATATAAAATCTTGGGGGAATCCAGCAGAGAAGACCTGAGCCAAAACATTTGGAAAGTCATTCAATTCACCGAGCATCACTTGCTCCAATGGTGACATTTATGCACACTGATGATGTTACCTAGCTTGGTCATGAAATGTCGGCAAAAAAATGGCCAAGCTCAGAAAGCATCAAGGATCCCATAGTCCTTCCTTCCTTCCTTCCTTCTTCTCCTCCTCCCTTCTAGCAGTGATGATGTTCCCTAGTTGGGTCATGAAACGTCTGCAAGAAAACCACCCAGCTCAGAGAGCACCAAGGACCCCACAGTCCTTCCTTCCTTCCTTCCTTCCTTCCTTCCTTCCTTCCTTCCTTCCTTCCTTCCTTCCTTCCTTCCTTCCTTCCTTCCTTCCTTCTCCTCCTCCTCCTTTCTAACACTGATAATGTTACCTAGTTGGGTCACGAAATGTCTGCAAGAAGACCACCCAGCTCAGAGAAACACCAGGGACCCAGAGTTCAACCCTGATCTAACAAGATTCTCTTCTATTGGAACTGAGATTTATCTTGGTTATTTCACTGGGGGGGGGGCGGAACGTGGGGGGGGAAGTAACCTTCTCCAAAAATGCTCTCTAACCCCCTTTGGGGGGAAAATCCGCTGAGCCCCTCCCTCCCCACTGCACTGCAGTTACAGCCCCTAAAAACATGACACCAGAACGTGTGTTGTTGTTGTTGTTGCTTTCTTTGACATCTCTTAAGATATCCTAGGATAGATTGTTGAATTCGTTGGGCACGGTTGTGGTTGCGTAGGGACAGTCGCCACATTTTGGAAAGGACCGGTTTATTTCCGCGTCCTGTTTTGATTGTGTAAGTTGCCCAGCCTGCTCCGATTGTGTGACTCATGCTTAGCAGTTATTTAAAAAAAAAAAAAAAAACCACACACACACACACACAGAATTTCGCCATTTCTGCATGTGGCTAAGTCGGAAAATCCTTACGCCAGTAGAGTCTAAACGTGCCACAAAACACACACACACACACACACACACACACACACACACACACACACACGTTCCCACTGGCACTCCCTAGCTGCCTTGCCTTCTTTTATTTGATTTTTTTAAACCGAGATTAAAACTAAACCTCTTTGCCAAATTGAGGCAGGCAAAGCCCTGCAAAAATGGGCTGTGAGTCATCCTGGCTCCCCTGCTATTTTCTGGACCTCAAGATTTTATTTCTTTATTTATTTATTGACGAAAGCCCGGAAGATCCTGGGTAGCACACGGCAGTAACTGAGATAAAAATCAAACCTCCTAAAAAAAACCTTCACAGTTACACAAAGACAGCGAGCGTCCACAGGGTACGGCCTGGGCTTGTGAATGGAATGTTAATGGGGAATAAGAAGAGGGAGAGAATCTTTGGTCTGGGGATTTAAGGCAGCAGGCTAGAAAACGGGAGACGGTGACTTCTAGTCCCGCCTTAGGTACAAAAGGCGTGCTGGGTCACTTTGGGCCAATCACCAGGAGACGGTGAGTTCTAGTCCCGCCTTAGGCATGAAAGCTGACTGGGTAACTTTGCACCAATCACCAGGAGACGGTGAGTTCTAGTCCCGCCTTAGGCATGAAACCTAGCTGGGTGATTTTGGGCCAATCACCAGGAGTCTGTGAGTTCCAGTCTCACCTGAAGCATGGAAGCCGGCTGGGTGACATTGGGCCAATCACCAGGAGGCGGTGAGTTCTAGTTCCGCCTTAGGCATGAAAGCCGGCTGGGTGACTTTGGGCCAATCACCAGGAGACAGTGAATTCTAGTCCCGCCTTAAGCATGGAAGCTGGCTGGGTGACTTTGGGCCAATCACCAGGAGTCTGTGAGTTCTAGTCCCACCTTAAGCATGGAAGCCGGCTGGGTGACATTGGGCCAATCACCAGGAGGCGGTGAGTTCTAGTTCCGCCTTAGGCATGAAAGCCGGCTGGGTGACTTTGGGCCAATCACCAGGAGATGGTGAGTTCTAGTTCCGCCTTAGGCATGAAAGCCAGCTGGGTGACTTTGGGCCAATCACCAGGAGGCGGTGAGTTCTAGTTCCGCCTTAGGCATGAAAGCTGACTGGGTAACTTTGCACCAATCACCGGGAGTCTGTGAATTCTAGTCCCGCCTTAGGCATGAATGTCGGCTGTGTGACTTTTGGCCAATCACCAGGAGACGGTGAGTTCTAGTCCCACCTTAGACACGAAAGCCAGCCAGTTGATTTTGAGCCAGACTCTCAGCCCAGCCCACCTCACAGGGTTGTAGTTGTGGAGAAAAAAGGAAGAGGGAGGCGCGCTGGATATGTTCCCCGCCTTATTTGTAAAAACAATAAAAGCGGGATACAAACAAACGAAATCTCCCGAAAGACAAACCACGCCGAATGGGACTGTCTGCCCTTAATGCTCCCACGCCCGTTCACAAGCAAACTGGAGACTGGAGAGCCATTTGTCTGAAATGGTACTATAGGGTTTCCTGCCTGAGCAGGGGGTTGGACTAGATGACCTCCAAGGTCCCTTCCAACTTTACTACTATTACTATCCACAGCCAGCATCGGGGCCCACCCTACGCAACTGAACGTACTGCCCACTTGTGAACGCACACACTAGTAGTGTGTCAAGGTGGAAGGGCCGTCCTTTCAACCAAGGCGGAGGAGAACCGGCAGCTAGTAAAGTCAGAAAAATGTGGTTCCTCCTGTTCTCTTGATTCCAGACAAGGGATCTCCTAGCTCTCACGATCCAGGCGGATCTGGAAAAGAGACCTCTGGCGTAACCAAGATCCCTCATTGCTTCCTGTTTCTCTCTCTGGATCTGGGGAGGGGGGTGGGTGGGTCCGATAACGCTGCGAGGGTCCCACCGCGATGACGTCAACACTGTTAGAACGGAGGGTCTCCCAACCTGGCAAATTTAAGACGTGGGCTTCGAGACTCCCAGAATTCCCCAACCAGGCACGCTATCAGGAAGAAATTAAATGGCTGGGGAATTCTGGGAGTGGAAGTCCACACGCCTTCAAAGTGGCCAAGATTGGAGATCCCTGCATCAGAGCAAAAAGACACACCACACTTCACACCTAAGGTTCGCGTTTGGTCTCTAAGCCGGTGTTTCCGAAATTGGGGCAATTTTAAGAGGCGTGGACTTCAACTCCCAGAATTCCCCAGCCATAATGACTTCCTGTTTGGCTCTGGATCTGGGGAAGTGGGGATGGCTATCACACGGCTTCAAGGGTCTCGCCGAGATGATCGCAACCCTGTGAGAGCAACCCAAACACACCACAGTTGCGTCTTCTCACGTGCACTCTAACCCAGGGTTTTTCAAAGGTGGTCACTTCTGGACTTCAATTCCCAGAATTCCCCAGGCAGGTATCTTCCCTCCCAGCAGGCTGAGAGTTGAAGTCCACCCTTTAAAACAGGGGTCTTCAAACTTGGCCCTTTTATGACTTGTGGACTTCAACTCCCAGAATTCCCCAGTCAGACACCTTCCCTGCCAGTAGGCTGGGAGTTGAAGTCCACCCTTTAAAACAGGGGTCTTCAAACTTAGCCCTTTTATGACTTGTTGACTTCAACTCCCAGAATTCCTCAGCCAGCGATGCTGGCTGAGGAATTCTGGGAGTTGAAGTCCACAAGTCATAAAAGGGCCAAGTTTGAAGACCCCTGCTTTAAAATGTCCTGGTTTTTTTTTCCTCCCCCCCGCCTCCAAGCATGTGCTACGTCTGTCCTGGATTTCACCTGTTATGTGAACACAGATAGCGGTTCCCCGTTCCCCCGTAATCTTCTTTTGAGATTTGCAAGCCACCATTGGCTAAATTCACACGAGAGACCCTCTTGAAATAAAGCAAGGGTAACAGAGCTGATCGAAACTTGCCAAGGTGACAAAGGGTTAGTACGACAGCCCTGTGAGGACAGCCGCAAAGAGAGACAAGGCGTTTCCAGGTCTTTGCGGTCTTGAAGATGGATATCCAGGTCCCTCTTTCGGCCTTAAGCACAAGGAACAACACATTCTAGAATACAAGGTAGACTTGAATAGAGCTGGAAGGGACCCTGGAGGTCTTCTAGTCCAGCCCGCTGATCAATCAAGAGGACCTGTAGCATTTCAGTGGCTGTTCTGAGCCAAAGTTCACAATCTTAACTACTAAGATGGCTGCACTTCAACTCCCAGAATCCCCTTACTCAAATACTGCTTCTGTAGTCCTCGACTTACAACGATCCATTTAGTGACTATTCAAAGTTACAACAGCAGTGGAAAAAAAGGGACTTGGCACCATTTTTTCACACTTAACACCATTGTGGTCTTCCCACGGTCACACGATCAAAATTTTGACACTTGGCGACTGGTTCCTATTTACGACGGCCGCAGCGTCCCGCGATCCCCTTCTGCGACCTTCTGGCAAGCAAAGTCAACGAGGGAAGCTGGCTTCACTTAACGACCGCGTTACTAATTTAGCAAGCGCAGTGATTCGCTTAACAACGGTGGCACCTCACCTAACTCTTGCTTAGCAACCGAAATATTGGGTTCCACTGCGGTTGTAAGTTGAGGACCCCCTGGATTTCTCAACCTTGTCAAAGTTGGTTGGACTTCAACTCCCAGAATTCCGCGGTGGTCTTTACACCTCTCTGTGGGATGGGGAATTCTGGGAGTTGAAGTCCAGCCATCTTCCAGACGTCAACACTGAGAAACCTGGACACACAACTCAGCCAACAAATCTCTGGTCTGCCACAAAGACTCGCATCTAGCCAACATTTGCAGATCTTGCCTTCTTTTCCCGTGAACGCCACTGGAGAGGCCTCTTTTAGGAAAAACAAGCGCGCATTCCCACGACCACCTATGCATTAACTAGCGTGTCAAGCTTGCAAGCATCAACGCGGGTTGGCCAGAGAGGCCACCGTCGCATTCCCACGATCCCTTCGAGGGATACGCAGACAGCTCACTCCCCCGCCCGTTTCTCACGGCCTGTTGCTGGTTCTGGACTGGCTGCGGATGATGGGAAGGCGGGTGGCCGCGCAGGGTGGCTCAGTCCGCGTTCAAACGACGCCAGCGGCCACGCCCCGCTTCCAGGCGGCCAATGGCGGCACTTCCCGCTTCCCCCCGGGCGCCGCCGCCACGTGGACGCGCGTCTCCTCCCGTTCACACGTTACACGCGCGGGCAAGGGCCGGCCACGCACCTCGCGGCGGGCCCGGGTCTCCGGCGGGGCCTTCCCACTGGCCCCAACGCCGCGCCGGGGTCTCCGGGGCTCCGTCGGCGTCCGCGGGGCAGGCCTCGACCCGACGACGACGACCCCGGCCTCGTCGTAGCGTCGGAACCGACGACCCCGCGTCCCGCCCGCCTGGCCCGCCCGCCGCCGCCATCTTCTCCCGGCGGGAGGAGGACGGGGGGCGGGGCCGGGCACGCCCCCTGCTCCATATTCATGAGCGGAGCCCTCGGCGGCGGCGCGCGCCCTGCGTTGGGGCGGGTGGCCACGCCCTTCTGGTGAATATTCATGAGCGCCGGGCTTCTCGACGCCTTTCCCCCCGCCTTCCTGGCCGAAGAGGTGGAGCCTCGCGTGTCCCCGAAGGATGGATGGATGGATGGATGCGTGTCTCTTGCACGTGTGCATAATTACGCCTCCATGACACGCATCTTCTGTACGTCTGTATACAATTACATCTTTCTCTCTTTCTCACACACACACACACAAAGCATCCAACATATACTGTCAGAGTACCAAAACAGAACCCGTAATGGCTGTGAGGAAGGGCATAAAACAGGGGTCTTCAAACTTGGCTCCTTCATGACTCATAGACTTCAACTTCCAGAATTCCTCAGCCAGCATGGGGGAACTTTGGCCCCTTTATGACTCCTGGACTTCAACTCCCAGAATTCCTGAGCCAGCATGGGGGAACTTTGACCCCTTCATGACTCATGAAGGGGCCATAGTTCCCCCATGCTGGCTGAGGAATTCTGGGAGTTGAAGTCCACAAGTCATAAAAGGGCCACATTTGAATATCCCTAGCATAAAAGATACATTTTTAATCTTGACATACTTTGACATTTTAGATTTTACATTTTTGTCGTATTTTCATCAAAATCTGATGTGCATGTGCCATACATCTCTCTCTCACACACACACACACACACAATGCATAGTTATGTGCTCACACAAGACAGCTAGGCCTGGGGCGAACAAGCCATTTCGTCCAGATGTGCAAGTGCTACCCTTGGACAGGCCAATGGGTGAAGCGAGGTGCCATCACGAGGTGTCGCTTAATGACCAGGGATCCATTTAATGACCGTTGCAAAAAAAAGGCTGTGCATTTAGTATAGTTGTGCGATGTCTCGCTTACTGACTCTGCCACTTAACAATGAACTTTCTGATTCCAACTGTGGTCAGAACTGGGGACTCCCTGTATACGGATGAGGCCATGCAGTCAGTAAAGAGTTGAACTCAATGTTCTTGATTGTCCATCAAAGGTCAAGATGGGAAATTTCTACCTTTAAGTCCTAATAAGTAAAGAATTCCAGCTGTATTTAAGAGTTCAGAGAAGAGCAACACAGATGATCTGGAAGCTAAAACATATGAAATGAAAGACCAGGGGTGACAGGATGGCAGCTTTCCAATATTTGAGGAGCTGCCCCAAAGAGGAGGGGGTCAAGCTATTCTCCAAAGCCCCTGAAGGCAGAAGCAACAGATGGAAACCCATCAAGGAGAGAAGCAACCTGGAACTAAGGAGCAATTTCCTGACAGGGAGAACAATTAACCAGTGGAACAGCTTGCCACCAGAAGTTCTGGGTACTCCATCACTGGAGATTTTTAAGAAGAGACTGGGCAGTCATTTGCCTGGAATGGTATAGGGCAGTGTTTCTCAACCTTGACAATTTTAAGGCATAGGGACTTCAACTCCCAGAATTTCACAGCCAGCAATGCTGGCTGTGGAATTCTGGGAGTTGAAGTCCACATGCCTTAAAATCGTCAAGGCTGAGAAACACTGGTATAGGGTTTTCTGCCTGAGCGGGGGTTGGACTAGATGACCTTCAAGGTCCCTTCCAATTCTTGTTATTTTATTAATTAACCAGTGGAACTGCTGGCCATCAGAGGTTATGGGTGCTCCATCACTGGAGCTTTTTAAGAAGAGACTGGATAGCCACTTGTCTGAAATGGTATAGGGCAGGGCTTTTCAACCTTTTCACCCATTGTGCCACTTTTAGGATATGGCAACATCCGAGTACCACCCGTCGCCTAGCAAGGGGTCAAAAACTTGATGACCAAAAAAAAAAAAAAAAAAAAAAAAAGTGATAAAGCACAGGTACTCCTCGACTTGCAACAGTTCGCTTAGTGACTGTTTGAAGTTACAATGGCACTGAAAAAAGTGCCCCCCCCCCAGCCACAGCCGAACAAGACACCTGCCTGCCTGCCCGGCCGCGCTCTTCCTCCTGTCCGAGGTTTTCATTGTTGTGAGCATTTCTGTTGAGGATTGGCAGCAGGGGTGGGGTGGGGGGGGGGGTGTTTGGTTTTTATCCCCCTCGTCTGCTGGGTGGTTGCAGCAGGTTTTGGTCCCTTCACATGACCCTGGGACACGGTGACCGTCATAAATATGAATCGGTGGCAAAGCATCTGAACGTAAATCACAAGACCCTGGAGAGGCTGCAACGTTCCAGCTAATCGGCGCTTCTTCTGGGCTCAGCAGAAGCACCAGGATCAGCGCTGAGCTCCAGCTGGATCCCGGCGCTTCCGCTGAGCCCTGACAGCCCCGAAAAAGCGCCAATCAGCTGGAAAGCGGCACCGATCCTGGCGCTTCCGCTGAGCCCCGACAGCCCTGCAGCTCCAGCCGTCTCTCGCTCAGGCTTGTGCGGTGCTGCCCCCGGTTCAGCTCATTCCCCCCCTCCCGCTACCCCTTTTCTAGGATGGTCGCGTACCCCCTGCCAGGTGCCAATATACCACAGGTGGAACCCATACCCCTGGTTGAAAAGCCACGGTATAGGGCACGGGTGTCAAACTGGCTACATCACGTGTCGCAACGTATCACAGCTTTTTTTCTTTTGCATCGCCGGACCTGGAGTGGGCACAGCCTCCGCATGACGCAACCAGTCCGGCAGTTTGACACCCCTGGTATAGGGTTTCCTGCTTGAGCAGGGGGTTGGACTAGATGACCTCCAGGGTCCCTTCCAACTCAGTTATTCCATTTAAAACAGGAGTGTTTTTTTTTTTTAAAAAAAGAACACAACGAAGGCAGCTTTGGATAGGCTAGCTTTTGAAGTATTCACTTGCGTGGGAAACCCTCCACAGAATTTCCTGGAAGGATGTTGACCAGCCAGCGGTACAGGCAGTGCACCTATCCCAAATTAAGAGAAATAAACATAGCATCAGAAGACTGTATCTTTATTCAATTTGGCTATTCCGGTATAAATTTCTTGGGGGAGAGGGGGAAAAAAAAAACCTGGAGGAAAATGTTTGGAGAAAAGGCCTATAAAAAGAGGGCGAACTTGGGAAGGTCCACAACAGAGGCCACTTGACCCCTTATCCAACCCATAATTCTTTCCCAAACAAAGCTGGTCTCAGCTCCTGCCCTGGGGTTTGATATGCAAAAATGGAGTAATAATTACAGATTGCTATGAAGTTAACATACAGACGCACATCAAAAAAATATCTGTATTATTATTACTGCCCTGATGCATTCGTTGTAAAATGAGCCACGATCAACTCTGGCAGGTTTAAGAGGGGTGGGCTTCAACTCCCAGAATTCCCAGCCTGAATTCCCCTCCTAAAACATGTCAAGGCTGGGAAACATGGACCTGGAAGCTGATCAAACCAGAGCAAGCGTCATTTTCTTGCAACTGGGCAGTTTCGGGATGGATTTTTGATTTTTTTCAGCCAGGGATTAAACATCCTTGCTAGACGCAGGGCTGGAGTTGAGCTTTTTCAGGCCTAAACACTTCAGTTGGAAAGGCAAAAAGCTTTCTCCTTTGGCCTTGCAGTGGCCCAAGCAGCCAATTCATTCCAAGAAGTCATGAGGAATTTCAAGAATAAGTTTATTTGGGGGGGATATCTTCCCGGAAACCACTTTTTCGGGGCTGGCCTGTAACTCGAGCGACCGTATTTGGATGCAAACAATCCAGATAACCACAAATGGGGAGAGGAGATGCATGGATGTGCCTCCTTATCCAGGAGTCATCTGTATGCCCAAACATGAAGCCTTAACGCAGGGGTCTTCCAACTTGGCCCTTTGAGGACTTGTGGACTTCAACGCCCAGAATTCCTCAGCCAGCGTGTCTAGCTGAGGAATTCTGGGAGTTGAAGTCCAGGGGGGTCTTCCAACTTGGCCCTTTTGTGACTTGTGGACTTCTACCCCCAGAATTCCTCAGCCAGCGTGCTTGACTAAGGAATTCTGGGAGTTGAAGTGCAGGGGTCTTCCAACTTGGCCCTTTGAGGACTTGTGGACTTCAACGCCCAGAATTCCTCAGCCAGCGTGCTTGGCTGAGGAATTCTGGGAGTTTAAGTCCAGGGGTCTTCCAGCCCTTCGATGACTTGTGGACTTCTACTCCCAAAATTCCTCAGCCAGCGTGCCTGAGGAATTCTGGGAGTTGAAGTCCAGGGGTGGTCTTCCAACTTGGCCCTTTGATGACTTGTGGACTTCAACTCCCAGAATTCCTCAGCCAGCATGCCTAGCTGAGGAATTCTGGGAATTGAAGTGCAAGGGTCTTCCAACTTGGCCCTTTGATGACTTGTGGACTTCAACTCCCAGAATTCCTCAGCCAGCATGCCTAGCTGAGGAATTCTGGGAATTGAAGTGCAAGGGTCTTCCAACTTGGCCCTTTGATGACTTGTGGACTTCAACGCCCAGAATTCCTCAGCCAGCATGCCTAGCTGAGGAATTCTGGGAATTGAAGTGCAAGGGTCTTCCAACTTGGCCCTTTGATGACTTGTGGACTTCAACGCCCAGAATTCCTCAGCCAGGCACACGTGCCTGGCTGAGGAATTCTGGGAGCTGAAGTCCACAAGTCATCAAAGGGCCAAGTTGGAAGTCCCCTGCATTAATGGTGGCAAAAACCGCCATCAACTACCGCTAGAATTGAACTGTGTTCATCTGTGTGTTTGTGTGTCTGTACAATACTTGCCTGGTGTCGCCTGGGGACAACTGATTCGAATTCCTGCTCCTTTTCTCTCCCCTATAGTCCAGCAGAAAAAAAACCCATAAAACCAACCCTATCCAATGTTCAGAAAACTCCCAACGAAGTAAAAACCGAGGCAGGCCAGCCAGAGAGGGGCCAAGCGACCATCCAAGAGGCAGTTGTGGTTTTTGTCACCCACAGCCGACAACATCCAGAGGAAGACCTGCTGCTGTCCCTATAATGGAGTCCTTTATAGAATTTTACGTTTAGTTTCTTTGGCGTTGAGCCTCTCCATCCAAAATGGTCTTCCTTCTCGTTCTTTTCAATATCAACGGCTTCTTTCTTCAGCAGACCCTCCTTCCCCGCCCCCCCAAAACAGCAAAAGACCCCCCCCATTTTCCAAGCATCCCTTCATCCCAGCTTATGGAGGGGGCTGCTACATGCAGAGGGTCTATGCCGAAGCGGCGTTCTTTGGAACGGAGAAGAGCAAGGCCTGCTCCTCTGTGCAAACCACGTGGGGAAGATACGCGCCGGTGTTGACAATCGAGCAGCGTCTTCGAACCCCCAAGGGTGGTCCTAATCCAATCCTGGTGGGTTTCTATTTGTGGGGAAATTCACAACTGCCAATTAAGAGTAGAGGCCTTGGTGGAGGTCCCAGATGGGTGATCTTCTGGAGGCAGGATCAAGCGGGGTTGCACCATCTAAGGAACCGGGAGGAATCCGTTGGAAGGACTACAAAGTAAGTTGATGGTCTTCTTAGAAGACCCAAGCGTCCCTCAATAGCCTTGACTAGGCAGCCTTGGCGATTATTCCCAGAGAACGGGAAGGGGGCTTATTGGGCCAGGCGGTGGAGATTCCTTAAGAGAGCAGGCCAGATGTTTCCAGCTGCGGGTCCTAGCCGATCATGAGATCTCACCAGTTGGACGCAAGCCCTGCAGGATCACGAGGTCCTCTACAGGCCTTCTGGAAAGGGAGCCCTGTGGAACCACCAGAGATGTTCCTGGAGGGATCTCTGCTGGTTTCCTCAGGCTGCCATCTGGAGACGCGGGGCTCGGACCTCTGGTCAACGAGGCCAACTTGTGCCCCAAAGCCAACAGAAGAAGAAGTTTCCAGGAAAGGACTGCAAGCCCACCGCTGAGGAGGAAGGACATCCGTTCAATCTCCGAGCACCGATGGGAGCCAAAGGTATGGAGCAGCCACCACACCTGTGGGGAGGACCTTGCCTCAAATAGCTTTGCTTCAAGAAGACCAAGGATGGTGCCACCTTCCATCTAAAACATCTACCTGCGTGGCTGCCCTGGGCAGGCCTTCAGCACCAGGTGCCCATCACAGTCCAGAACCAAAAGCTTCCAGAGTCTCCTTGTCTGGATGCCGAGAGCTCACCTGGGCAGCCAATCCCGTGCCTCCCGGGTAGGGATTCCTGCAAATCGTCGGAGGACGGGGGATCATTTCTTTTGGAAGAAGCCCATGATGGAGGCCTGCTTGTTGGGCTTGGCAGGGACCAGCCCCCCTTTCTTGGTGCCCTTCTTCTCCTCTTTGGGCTCCTTCTTCGCGGCCGCAACGGAGGCCTTGCGAGCTGCGCCGGGCTTGGTGCGGACGTCCTCTTCGCTCTCCGTGCATGACTCGCTCTCGTAGGCCTTTTCGGTCACTGGGAAGAAGGGGAGACACAAGGTTACACACACAAAGGCCTGTTGGCGTCCTGCCTTTCGCGTTTTGACAAATGACTCAAGGTGATGGAAGTTAGCCAACACACCTCCTGCTTTCACAACAACCACCTTGTAGGGTGGGCTGGGCTGAAAGAGAAGGTCTGGCCCAAAGTCCCCCAGGTGGGTTTGGACGGCTAAGCGGCACTTGAACTCGTGGCCTCCTGCTTTCTCGCTTGCTGCCTTAGCCTCTACCAGGACAGCCTCCAAATCCTCAACAGAATTGTTCGCTGGATTAAATCTGCCTTCTGAGATTTTTAAACTACAGTAGCTTTTTTTTTTTTAATACAAATGTTTTGTAAACTGTTCCTCTTTCATGAGGCAATGTCTCTTTTTCAAGTCTCTTCGTTCGCAGGCAAGGGGATGGACGTTCTCTTTTTAAAAATATGTTTTATTGATTTTTTTTTTAAACACAATCACCTTAAGATTTGGTAAACAGCATGTTCCAAGATTGCCGCAGATGGGGACTGCAGCCAAGACATTAAAAGACGCTTGCTCCTGGGGAGGAAAGCTATGGCAAATCTAGACAGCATACTCAAAAGCAGAAACGTCATCCTGCCAACAAAAGTACGTATCGTCATGGCCATGGTTTTCCCAGTTGCAACGTATGGCTGTGAAAGTTGGACCATAAGAAAGACCGAGTGCCAAAGAATGGAGGCCTTTGAACTCTGGTGCTGGAGAAGACTCCTGCGAGTCCCCTGGACTGCAAGGCCATCCAACCAGTCAGTCCTGGAGGAGATCAACCCCGACTGCTCTTTAGAAGGCCAGATCCTGAAGTGGAAACTCAAGGACTTTGGCCACCTAATGAGAAGGAAGGACTCCCTGGAGAAGAGCTGGATGCTAAGAAAGATGGAGGGCAAGAGAAGAAGGGGACGACAGAGAATGAGGGGGCTGGATGGAGTCCCTGAAGCAGGAGGTGTGAGCTTCAATGGACTCCAGAAGATGGTAGAGGACAGGAAGGCCTGGAGGAAGGTGGTCCATGGGGTCGCCATGGGTCGGACACGACTCCGCAACTAACAACAACAAATAGCGTGTGGTCTGAGTTTACATTTACGATTAACAATTAGTTTAATTCTATAGTCCCCATACTGCAGTGGTTCTCAACCTGTGGGTCGGGACCCCATTTGGGGTCGAATGACCACTTCACGGGGGTCGCCAAACCACGCTGTCCGCCATCTTTTTCCCTTTTCCCTAGCTGTCCTACTCCCTCTTATTGGTGGCCACACCCATTTGGGGGTCACCACAACATGGGGAACTGTATTATGGGGTCACGGCATTAGAAAGGTTGAGAACCACTGCCATACTGGCTTTGCTTGGTTTTTCTCTTCTTCTAATAATATTCTCTTTTGCCAACCTTGAATTAATACAATTCTTATTATTTAAATGAATGACAATTTAATACAGACATTTCTAATATTTCTGGAAATAATAACCATATCAATATAACGCTTCTTTTCTAACTTCTTTTCTAACTTATTCCACTATCTCAGGGGCTACCCCTAAGAAGAGGGAGTCAAGCTATTCTCCCAAGTGCATGAAGGCAGGACAAGAAACAATGGATGGAAACTAATCAAGGAGAGAAGCAACCTGGAATTAAGGAGAAACTTCCTGACAGTGAGGACAATTAGCCAGTGGAACAGCCTGCCTCCAGAAGTTGTGAATGCTCCAACACTGGAAGTTTTGAAGAAGAGGCTAGACCAGTGGTTCTCAACCTGTGGGTTGGGACCCCATTTGGGGTCGAATGACCATTTCACGGGGGTCACCAAACCACGCTGTCCGCCATTTTTTACCCTTTTCCCTAGCTGTCCTACTCCCTCTTATTGGTGGCCACAC
The DNA here is from genome assembly GCF_016545835.1 of Crotalus tigris. Classification (NCBI taxonomy): domain Eukaryota; kingdom Metazoa; phylum Chordata; class Lepidosauria; order Squamata; family Viperidae; genus Crotalus; species Crotalus tigris. Next base: position 258,597 of record NW_024097188.1, read on the forward strand.
CCACTTGGGGGTCACCACAACATGGGGAACTGTATTATGGGGTCACGGCATTAGAAAGATTGAGAATCACTGGGCTAGACAGTCATTTATCTGAGATGGTGTAGATTCTCCTGCTTGAGCAGGGGGCTGGACTAGAAGACCTCCAAGGTCCCTTCCAGCTCTATTCTATTCTGATGATCAAGGGGATGGACGTTCTCAACCAGCTGGTCAAAAACTGAGATCTCTCGTAGCCAAGGGACACCTGGGGCGACTTACCGATGCAGCCTTCGTCGTCTACAAAAGTTCTCGACTTCAAGACACGTTTCCGCTTGTGTTTCTTCTTTCCCACGGAAGCCTGAAAGACAGGAAGAGAACGACGAGTCCTCGCCATATTTAACCCCGATTGTGATAGGGCTGAAGTTGAAACTGTGGAGCATGTCTTATTATACTGCCCTAGGTATAACACAGCCAGAATTAAATTACTGTCTCTCCTTGGAATTGATCCCTCTGGTTCTAATGTTAGTAATTTGGTCTTATATTGTCTAGGGCAGTGGTTCTATCTATCTATCTATCTATCTATCTATCTATCTATCTATCTATCTATCTATCTATCTATCTATCTATCTATCCTATCTCCACCCATTTTCATCCATCTATCTTCATCCATCTACATCTATCTATCTATCTATCTATCTATCTATCTATCTATCTATCTATCTATCTATCCATCCATCCATCCATCCATTTTCATTCACCTATCTTCATCCATCCATCTTCATCCATCTACATCTATCTATCTATCTATCTATCTATCTATCTATCTATCTATCTATCTATCTATCTATCTCTCCATCCATCCACCCATCCATCCATCCATCCATTTTCATTCATCTATCTTCATCCATCTACATCTATCATCCATCTACATCTATCAATTTATCTATCTATCTATCTATCTATTTATCTATCTATCTATCTATCCCAATGGTTCTCAATCTGTGGGTTGGGACCCCATTTGGGGTCGAACGACCATTTCACGGGGGTCGCCAAACAACGCAGTCCGCCATTTTTTCCCCCCTTTTCCTTAGCTGTGCTCCTCCCTTTTATTCTATTGGCTTTTGAAAGCCAATAGAATGGACTCTCTTGAATAGGGTCTAATTCTATTGGCTTTCAAAAGCCAATAGGAATTGTCCAGGCGGCCCTGCTGAGCCCGCCAAAAGTCCCAGTCTGCAAACGGCGCTGCACCAGTTGAGTAGTCCTCGACTTACGACCGGTTGAGTAGTCCTCGACTTACGAGCGGTTGGGGGTCGCGGCATTAAAAAGGTTGAGAACCACTGGTCTAGGGGATGACTCCTCGTATATTACTTCTCAGGTTTCTAAATTCCTTTTAAGAGCTATAACTATTAGAGAACATTGTAATTCCCCTTAGCCAAGGCTTCTGGTGTTAACTGTTTGTGATCGTATTTTTCTTGTGTTTTCTTTTGTTGCACTTGCATTTGGGTCTGTGACCGCAAAATAAAAATTATTATTATTATTATAACCCCGACTGAACCAGTGCAATCATTAGTCACTGACAATTCCGGCCACTTTGGCGCTTTTATGAGTTGTAGACTTCAGCTCCCAGAATTCCTGAGTCAGCACGGCCGGTTGAGGAATTCTGGGTATTGAAGTCCACAAGAGCCAAGGTTGCCTACCCCTGGTTTAGGCCAATATTTTATCGGGGGTTAATAAAAGTGGGGTGATGTGCCTCGTAGACTACTTGTCTTGCAAGGAATACAACCAGGATACACCTGTCTGTCTGACCACTGGGACAAACAGACGCAGAGGGCTAAGGCAGCTGTGGGCTGGACCCCGCAGGCCTCGGCTCACGCCGTCACCTTCGGATTTACACCACCCGTTTCTACCTACCCGGGGAGTCCTCTGCTTGCGACCGCAACGGGGCGCAAGATTTCCGTGGCTAAGCGAGACGGCTTTTCAGCGAGCTTCGCCCCGTTGTACGGCCTGGGTTGCCACATTCGCGAAGCAGACCGCTGCAGTTGTTGACGTTGATCACGTGGCTGCAGTTGCTCAGGTTAGTAACGTGGCTGTGAAGGGATTCTAGCTCCCCAAGCATGGACGGTTGTAAAAGGGGATCACGTGACCCTGAGGCCAGACAATTGTCATTAAGTACATGCCAATTGGACAGCCACTGGTCTGAAATGGTGTAGGGTTTCCTGCCTGAGCAGGGGGTTGGACTAGATGACCTCCAGGGTCCCTTCCAGCTCTATTCTATTTTAAGAGACTGGACTGCCACTGGTCTGAAATGGTGTAGGGTTTCCTGCCTGAGCAGGGGGTTGGACTAGATGACCTCCAAGGTCCCTTCCAACTCTATTCTAAGAGACTGGACTGCCATTGGTCTGAAATGGGATAGGGTTTCCTGCCTGAGCAGGGGGTTGGACTAGATGACCTCCAGGGTCCCTTCCAGCTCTATTCTATTTTAAGAGACTGGACTGCCACTGGTCTGAAATGGGATAGGGTTTCCTGCCTGAGCAGGGGGTTGGACTAGATGACCTCCAAGGTCCCTTCCAACTCTATTCTAAGAGACTGGACTGCCATTGGTCTGAAATGGGATAGGGTTTCCTGCCTGAGCACGGGGTTGGACTAGATGACCTCCAAGGTCCCTTCCAACTCTATTCTATTCTATTCTATTCTATTCTATTCTATTCTATTCTATTCTATTCTATTCTATTCTATTCTAAGAGACTGGAGTGCCATTGGTCTGAAACGGTCTAGGGCTTCCTGCCTGAGCAGGGGGTTGGACTAGATGACCTCCAAGGTCCCTTCCAACTTTATTTTATTATTATTGTTGTTGTTGTCTGAATTTTGACCAGGGGGAGGCTGCAATGGTTTTAAGTGTGTAAAACAAAGGTCCCCAACCTGTGGGACGTGGCGTCTTGGCCACTGGGCCGAGTGAATGGCTGGCCAGTGTACACATGTATGCGCGCACTCCCCCCCCAGTCACGCTAGTGTGCCCTCAGTGTCATGTGGGCGCTAGCCCTGCCCCCAGCATCAAGCACGTGCTCACGCCGCCCCCGTTTGCGTCGCACGCATGCCTGTGGTCCCATGCCTCCCCCTTCCTTCCTCTCCAGGCCACCAACCTACAAAGGTTGAGGCCCTCTGGTGTAAAACCCTTGTAAGTCACTTTTTTCAGTGTCGTTGTGACTTCCAGCAGTCACTCAATGAATGCTTGTTAAGTCGAGGACCACCTGTTTATTCAGCCATAGTTTCATTTCATACAGCATTAACCTTGTGAACTCTCAAGCTTCCTCCTTCCGTTCTCTATTCAAGTTGGACAGTATTTAATACTTATTTGTTACGTATATGTAGGGGGGTGGGTCTATACATACGTTGTTCATAGTATGTTTAGGTGTGCGTCATGTGTGTGTTTCACTTTGAGAGCGGGCAAGTCAATTTCATTTTCGATGTGTGCCGTTGGGCCCACAGTAAAAAAAAAAAATGACAATACAGGTTATCTTATCTATCTTATCTTATTGAGGCTGGAGGCACTATTCATGAATTTCCAATCCAGGTTTGAAAGAGCTACGACGAAATTTTCAGTGTTTCTCAACCTTGACCATTTTAAGGCGTGTGGACTTCAACTCCCAGAATTCCACAGCCAGCAATGCTGGCTGTGGAATTCTGGGAGTTGAAGTCCACACGCCTTAAAATGGTCAAGGTTGAGAAACACTGGGCTACATAAACACCCTCAGTGTTCCTTTCCTTTCTCCCTTTCTCTTTTCCTTCCTTCCTTCCTTCCTTCCTTCCTTCCTTCCTTCCTTCCTTCCTTCCTTCCTTCCTTCCCTCCCTCCCTCCCTCCCTCCCTTTCCTCTCCTTCTTTCCCATCTTTCTGTTTCTCCTTCCTCCTCTCATCTCTCATTCTTTCCTTCCTTTGGTCTCTTCTCTCTCTCTCTGTCTGACAGACGTTTTTCTTTCTTTCTCATCTTTCTCTTCCCTTCCTTCCTTCCTTCCTTCCTTCTCTCCTCTCTCACCTGTTTCTCCTTCCTCCTCTCATCTCTCATTCTTTCCTTCCTTTGGTCTCTTCTCTCTCTCTCTGTCTGACAGACGTTTTTCTTTCTTTCTCATCTTTCTCTTCCCTTCCTTCCTTCCTTCCTTCCTTCTCTCCTCTCTCACCCCCACACCTCTGGACTTAGGCATATTTACCACCACTGGTGCAGGGGCTGGCGGAGGCTGAGGCTTCTGAGCTGGCTCAGGGGGAGAATCTTCAGAAGCTGCTGGCGAGGAGGCAGCGCCTGCAAGAAACACAAGCAAAAGGTTGTCAACTTTGACTCGCTGTCCCCTGTTGTGTGTCTTCAGCTGTATCCTTTCCTGGCATCGCTCCCCGAGCACCCATGACTGAAAGAAGGACCGGAACATGACTTTCCCAGGAGAGACTGCTTCCTTGCTTGGCCATACTGACAGATCTCAATCTAAGAAACGCTGGACCAAAGCCTGTCTCAATCTCCCTGTCTTTGTCAACTTTTTGTTGGGCTATTCTGTTGTGGTCCTGAAGTAGCCGCAAAGTAGGTCCTGGATTCGAAACTGGCTCGCCATGTTAAGATTAAGGAGGTCTGGGATGAAGCTGAGCAGCAGGCCTCCAGTTAGAACACAACAGAACTGAACAGAATAACAGGAGTTGGAAGGGACCTTGGAGGTCATCTAGTTCAACCCTCTGCTCAGGCAGGAAACCCTATCTATACCATTTCGGACAAATGGCTGTCCAGTCCCTTCTTAAAAGCTTCCAGCGTAGGAGCATCCACCACTTCTGGAGGCAGGCTGTTCCACTGGTTAATTGTCCTCACTGTTATAAAGTTTCTCCTTAGTTCTAGGTTGCTTCTCTCCTTGATGAGTTTCCATCCATTGCTTCTTGTCCTGCCTTCGGGCGCTTTGGAGAATAGCTTGACTCCCTCTTCTTTGGGACAGCCCCTGAGATACTGGAACACTGCTATCATGTTAACCCTAGTCCTTCTTTTCATCAAAGTAGCCATGCCCAGTTCCTGCAACCGTCCTTCATATGTTTTAGCCTCCAGCCCCCTGATTATCTTTGTTGCTCCTCTCTGCACTCTTTCTAGAGCAGGGGGTCTTCAAACTTGGCCCTTTGATGACGGGTGGACTTCAACTCCCAGAATTCCTCAGCCAGGCTGGGTGGCCTCCACATAGACGCGGGTTGGGAAGCCTAGCCAAGGATTTGTGAGGGTTCAAATTGGCTTAAAGGGTGGACTGCAAGGGTCGGTGGACCTCATCCTGGCCTCTACTCACTGACAACGCTGCTAACATCGGATGACCTTGCTCTGACAACATATGGAGATGCAGCCTTTTTCTCTCTTATGCTTTACTCTTACGAGTTAGATGATACTGGGGGGGGGGGAGGAGGAATGTGATGGGAGTTAAGTTAGCCATAACAATATTGTGATCGTGTGTGAATTCAGGGCTTTTGAAATAAGAGATGATAAGGAATGGCAGGACTGGAGAACTGGAGGGAAGGCCTGCATTTCAAGCTAATTGGAGAATGTGATTTATGACTGTTAATTGGAGGAGGGAATTGTGCTTTGATACCATGTGCTCAGGGGAGGGGAATTCAGATATTTGGCTTGGCCTATGTACTGGATGCTATGCCACTGGAATAAAGATTCTTTAAGGTAAACAATGCCTCGAAGTTCTTTGAAGAGCTTCATCTGTCGGAACCAGGACACTCACCTTCCCCATCGCTGCTGCTGTCTGACTGAGGCAGTTTGATCCGACGCCTTTTCTTCTTCAAGTGGCCGGCTCCTTTCTCCTCCTCCTCCTCCTCCATGTCTGTCCTCTTTGCTCTGGGAGAAAGAGAGATCAGCTTAGACGAAAAGGACGGAAAACGAAGAGTTCTGCCCAAGGCAGGTAGCCCCCGACTTAAAACTACTCCTTTAGCGACCGTTTGAAGTTACGACGGCACTGGGGGGGAAAAAGGGACCGATGACCTTTTGGGGCACCACCGTTGCAGCATGCCTTAGAGTCCCGTGATCATAATCCGGATGCTCGGCAACTGATTCGTCTTTATGACGGTTGCAACGGCCCGGGGTCCCGTGATCCCCCTTTTGCGACAAGAAAGCCAACGGGGGAAAAGTCAGATTCGCTTAATGACCGTGTGATTAATTTAACGCCTGCAGGGATGGACTGAACGACTGTGGCAAGAGAGGTCATAAGATGGGGCAAAGCGCAGTTAACAAACGTCTCGCTTAGCGACACCGGTATCCGTGGTGCGATGAATCGCACGGGTGACTGAAGCAGGCCAACTCTTTGCAGCCTTGTCACCGAGAAAAACGCAAACCCACTACCTTCTCTTCTCTCTCTGCTGCCCTCTGGCCGGCTCGGCCTCCTTGCTGGGCTTCTCATGACCTGGAGGAGATTTTGGGTCGGTGGAAGGAACGGCTGGCTTGGCCGCTGATCGCTCTTCCTTCTGTTGCTCGGGCTCAGCACTGGCTTTGCCTGCACCTGAGTGGAGAAGATGGGAAAGCTAACATAGAATAGAATGAATAGAATAGAATTACAGAATAGAAAAGAATAGAATTACAGAATAGAATTACAGAATAGAATAGAATTACACAATAGAATAGAATTACAGAATAGAATTACAGAATAGAAGAGAATTACAGAATAGAATTACAGAATAGAAGAGAATTACAGAATAGAAAATAGAATTACAGAATAGAATTACAGAATAGAATAGAATTACAGAATAGAATTACAGAATAGAATAGAATTACAGAATAGAATTACAGAATAGAATAGAATTACAGAATAGAAAAGAATTACAGAATAGAATAGAATTTCAGAATAGAAAAGAATTATAGAATAGAATAGATTTACAGAATAGAATAGAAACAGAATAGAATTATAGAATAGAATAACAGAGTAGAATAGAATTATAGAACAGAATAGAATTACAGAATAGGAATAGAATTACAGAATAGAATAGAATTACAGAATAGAATAGAATAGAATAGAAGCTGGAAGGGATCTTAGAGATCTTCTAGTCCAGCCCGCTGCTCAAGCAGGAGAACCTATATCATCTCAGACAAGTGACTGTCTAGCCTCTTCTTAAAAATCTCCAGTGATGGATCACCCACAACTTCTAGTAGCAAGTTGTTCCACTGGTTAATTGTCCTCCCTGTCAGGAAATTGCTCCTTAGTTCCAGGTTGCTTCTCTCTTTGGTTAGTTTCCACCTGTTGCTTCTTGTTCTTCCTTCAGGTGCTTTGGAGAACAGCTTGACTCCCCCTTCTTTGGGGCGGCCCCCCTGAGGAACTGGAACCCTGCTATCATGTCCCCCCTCGTCCTTCTCTTCAACTGCAGCGATTTAATTCAATGGGGCAAGAAAAGTCATAAAACGGGGGCAAAACTCAACAGATTTCTTACACAGCAACATAAATGTTGACCTCAGTTCTGGTCCTAAGTTGACTACCTGTATTTATGAGGTCTGCAGTGTCCTGTGTGTGTGTGTGTGTGTGTGTGTGTGTGTGTGTGTGTGTGTGTGTGTGTGTGTGAGAGAGAGATCCCCTTCTTCTTCCAACCAGCCAAGTCAAAGGGGAATCCAGATTGACTTAACAACCGTCTTACGATCTTAACAACTGCAACGATTCGCTTAACAAATGTGGGGGGAAAGGTCGTAAAACGGGACAAAACTCACTTAACAACGGTCTTGCTTAGCAACAGAACATGCAGGCTCCAGGGTGGTCGTACAGCGAGGACTGCCTGGTACTTACAACGGAGAATAAAGAGAACTGCTTACCCTCTTTGCTAACGGCAGCTTTCCCAAAGAAGTTATTCAGCGTGTTTCCTTTCGCTGGGGCTTTGCTGTTGTTCGTTGAAGCCTAAAAGTAAATTAAAAGAAACAATTATAAAAGAGATAACGATCAAATCCAATAAAACGCTGTGATGGGCTATGAGCTGCTACCCAGGCAGGCCTTGACTTATGACCGCCAAGCAGTCCAAAATTCCCTTCGTTAAGTGAGACACTTGTTTAGGGAGTTTTGTCCCATTTTACGATCTTTTGGCCTCCGTTGTTAAGGGGATCACCGCAGTTGATCAGTTAGTTAAGTGATTTGTTAAGGCAGTGGTTCTCAACCTTTTTAATGCCGTGACCCCCAACCGGTCGTAAGTTGAGGACTACTCAACCGGTCGTAAGTCGAGGACTACTCAACTGGTGCAGCACCGTTTGCAAAATGGGACTTTTGGCGGGCTCAGCAGGGCAGAGACAGCCTGGACAATTCCTATTGGCTTTTGACAGCCAATAGTATTAGACTCTATTTAAGAGAGTCTATTCTATTGGCTTTCAAAAGCCAATAGAATAAAAGGGAGGAGCACAGCTAAGGAAAAGGGGGGAAAAAAATGGCGGACTGTGTTGTTTGGCGACCCCGGTGAAATGATTGTTCGACCCCAAATAGGGTCCGGACCCACAGGTTGAGAACCACTGGGTTAAAGGAATCTGGCTTGTCAGAGGATACAAGGGGATCACATTGCAACCGTCGTAAATGTGAGTCAAGTCGCCAAGCGTCCGAATTTTGATCGTGTGACCGTTGAGGAGGCCACAAAGATCTTAACTGCGGGAAAACGGTCTTAAGTCCCTTTTTTCAGTGCTTTGAACGGTCGCAAAATGAACCGTCGTGAGTCGAGGACCGCCAGTGTAAAGCCTAAATGTTGTTGCTATGGAGACTCGGATTCAAATCCCACCTTCAACCACAACGGAAAAGCTGATATCGAAATGGTCCCACCTCTCAAGGACGTCGCTCGAACTGGACTGGGAAAAACACAAGTTAAGGACTACCTGTTTGCTTTAGAAGCTTCTGTTGTCCTTGACTTACGACCACAAAGGTCAAAATTTCCGTTGCTCACTGAAACATTTGTGAAGTGAACTTGGCCTCGTTTTACGACCTTCCTCGCCAGTCGCTAAGCGAATCACCACAGTGGTTAAGCGAGTCACACGGTCGTTAAGTGAATCCGGCTTGCCCCCATTGACTTTGCTCGTCGGAAGGTCGCAAAAGGGGATGACGTGACGCTGCGACCGTCATAAGTATGAGTCAGTTGCCAAATGTCTCAATTTTGATCGTGTGACAGACACACACACCCAGGATGCTGCGACCATTGGTCGCCGAGCCTCCAAATTTTGATCACGTGACCCCGGAGGGGCTGCGACGGCCGTTAAGGGTGAAAAAAGAGCCACACGTCCCTTTTCCCAGTGCCGTTGTAACATGGAACCGTCGCAAACCGAGGACTTGCCTATATTTTCTCTATATTCCGGGTTTTCAAACCGTGGTGGCTTGAAAGTGCCAGCTCCCAGAATTCCCCAGCCAGCCCAGGTCCTTCTGCAAAGTACTGAAGCAGGAAAACGTACCCCGGGGCTCTCTTTGGCGTCTAGGTGAGACTCCTTGTGGCCATTCTTGGGTCTGGGGGCTGGTTTGGCCGCAAACATTCCCAGGATGCCTTTCGCCGGCTGGGCGGGCTGCTTGGACGACGTGCCTGGCGCCTGGCCGTTGAGCACGGGCGCGTCCGGCCCTTTTGTGGTGGGGGGAGGTTGGGGGGGGTCCTGGGCGGGGGTCTCGGCCTGGGAGTCTTCGGCGACAGGCCTGGGGATGGCGGCAGCACAGCAAATGGCACTGAATCTAGCAAGATAAGATGAGATGAGATAAGATGATAAGATAACCTTTATTGTCATTTTTTTTTACTGTGGGCACAATGGCACACGTCGAAAATGAAATTGAGTCGCCCGCTCTCAAAGTGAAACACATGCATGAGACACACCTAAACATACTGTGTACAACATGTGTACCAATCCATTTCCTTGCCAGCTGGACTAAATATCATTCCAGATAGTCCTCCGCTTATGACCATCTCCGACCCCAAAGTTCCCATTGTTTTTTTTATTATTAAAAAGTTTTACAAAAATTACAAAATATACCCCCAAACCCACCCACCCTTCCCCCCTCCCCTCCTCTCCTTTCCAGAGCTGAATACAGGGTAACAAATATAATAATCATAATCTAACTAACATTAACCAACTATATAAACAAATATAATGCGCTTTAACTCCCCTTTAACACAGAGTAAACAATTTGCAAATAAACTTAATCATATAAACAAATTAAAATCCTAATTCATAAACAATACAATATAATGAAAAATTCACTATAATAAACTAATAATAATAATAATATTCTAAAATTTATTCATAAAATAAATGGAACTTTTTAGTCCCATATTTATTCTGAATATAGTCTATCCATCTTCTCCAAACTGAAATATATCTCTCTAGTGCAGTGGTTCTCAATCTTTTTAATGCCGCGACCCCCCAACCGGTTGTAAGTCGAGGACTACACAACGGGTGCAGCACCGTTTGCAGACTGGGACTTTTGGCGGGCTCAGCAGGGCAGAGACAGCCTGGACAATTCCTATTGGCTTTGGAAAGCCAATAGAATTAGACTCTATTCAAGAGAGTCTATTCTATTGGCTTTCAAAAGCCAATAGAATAAAAGGGAGTAGCACAGCTAAGGAAAAGGGGGAAAAAATGGCGGACTGCGTTGTTTGGCGACCCCCGTGAAATGGTCGTTCGACCCCAAATGGGGTCCCGATCCACAGGTTGAGAACCACTGCTCTAGTGAATGATCCTTCAAATAAGCCGAATTTTTTGCCATTTCTGCTAAATTTGAGACCTTAAGGGTCCATTCTTCTATAGTCGGCAAGGAATCTTTCTTCCAATATTGCCCTACCAACAGCCTTGCTGCTGTTATTAAATTCAACATCAAATTAGTTTCTTTAACAACAAAATCTACCATAATACCCAACAAAAATCGTCAAGGCGTAAACTTTATCTTTCTTTTAAAAAATAATTTTGAATGTTCCACCAAATTTTAATCCAAAAAGCTTTTATATTTCTCCACATTTCCCGTTGTGAAGGGAGACGTTTCAGTGAATTTTGCCCAGTTTTACAACCTTACCACGGTTAAGCGAATCGCTGTGCTTGTTAAGTCGGCCACACAATCGTTAAGTGAGTCTGGCCCCCCCCCCACTGGTCAGGAGGTTGCAAAAGGGGATCCAGCTGACCCGGGGAGACTGGGATGGTCGCCACGGGACCGGAGGGGATGGTGAAACGGTCGTTAAGGGTGAGAAAAGGGTCGTAAGTCCCTTTCCCCCCTATACCGCTGTAGCTTGGAATGGTCACTAAATGAGCTGTTGTTAAGTCGAGGACTACCTGTCAAGTTGGCAGCCACATTGCTGCTGTCAGGAATTAAGGAAAAACTTCCTGACAGTGAGGACAATCAACCAGTGGAACAGCTGGCCACCAGAAATCCTGGGCGCTCCATCACTGGAGGTTTTTAAGAAGAGACTGGACAGTCACTTGTCTGAAATGGCATAGGGTCTCCTGCTTGAGCAGGGGGCTGGACTGGAAGACCTCCAAGGTCCCTTCCAGCTCTGTTCTATTCTATTCTATTCTATTCTATTCTATTCTATTCTATTCCATTCCAATTCATATTCTATTCTATGCTATTCTATTATTTTATTTTATTCTATTCTATTCTATTCCATTCTATATTCTATTCTATATTTCTATTCTATTCTATTCTTTCCTATTCATATTTTATTCTATTCTATGCTATTCTATTCTTTCCTATTCATATTCTATTCTATGCTATTCTATTATTCTATTCTATTCCATTCTATATTCTATTCTATATTTCTATTCTATTCTTTCCTATTCATATTCTATTCATATTCTATTCTATTCCTTTCCATTCCATATTCCATTCTATATTTCTATTCTATTCTATTCTTTCCTATTCATATTCTATTCATATTCTATTTTATTCTATTCTATTCCATTCTATATTCTATTCTATATTTCTATTCTATTCTATATTTCTATTCTATATTTCTATTCTATTCTATTCTATTCTTCTTTTCTATTCTATTCTATTCTGTAATTCTATTCTATTTTATTCTATTCTATGAGGAAAAGGACTGACAACCTGTGTCTGTCTTCAACAATGAAGGGAGACAGGGCGGAAAGGCTCCACACTCATTTACATCACTCAGGTGACCCTGAGGACACAGGTAAAGCTCCAAGTGGCCTCAATAACCCTCTAAAAAGGATGCAAATGACCAGCTGTCTGCAAGGAGTATAAATCCTTCCACTCCCCACCATCCAGAGCTGAAGGAGCTTCTTGGATGAGAAGTGAAACGTCTTCAAAGAAATAAACAAGAAAGTCCAGTTGCCGCGCGGAAAAGCACCTTTGGGATAACCAGGGCCTGGACGACAGAGAATCTCCCTCGAAAACTAAGTTCCCTCCCTGCGTTGCTACCCCCCAGTGCTGCTCCTCCCCCCAACCCGGGTTACTCATGTCAGGCTGTCAGCTTGCGATGCGTGGCTTAGCAGAATGTCAGCCGCGACGCCCTGGCCAAGAGCCAACTCACTTGCTGCAGTTCTGGAGATTGGTCTTGAGGATGTCGTAGTCGGTGTTGAAGAGAGGGCTGCTGTCCCTCAGCAGGGCCTTTTGGATGCTATAGACGTGGACGCTGGCCACCGTGGAGAGCTTGGCTTTCATGGCTGGAAAAGGAGGCAGAAGGCATATGAAGACAGGAGAGAAGCCTCCCAAAAACGAGTGGGGAAAACTGGGTGATCTCCCTCTCAGCTCAGCCCACCTCACAGGGGGGGAAAAAACAACAACAACAACAAAGAAAATCGTATTTTTCAAAGGTGATTTTGAAGTTTTGTGCAAACGTACCTTCTAATTTATCTTCTTTCACTACTGCAACCTTATGGTACTGCAAAGAAAAGGTAGCCTATTACTTCAGCAAATATTTGTTATTGCAAATATTTGTTATATGTCAACGTAGGTCAGTGATGGCGAACCTCTTAGAGATCAAGTGCCCAAACTGCAACCCAAAACCCACTTATGCATCGTCGGGTGCCAGGTGGGCGTGGCCCATTGGGTGGGCGTGGCTGCGGTGGTAACGGCAGACTGGGTGGGACTAAAAAGTTCAATCAATCAATTCCAACTTTGCAAGATCTTTTTTTTCCCGCGAGAAGTTGAAATTGATTGATTGGACCTCTTTTTTTTTTTGCACATGGCGGCGGAGGCCTAAAGCGAAAAGGTTTTATAAAACCCAGCTGAAGGCCTAGGACTGGGGCGACGGCGCGCGTGCCCACAGAGAGGGCTCTGAGTGCCACCTCTGGCACCTGTGCCATAGGTTCGCCACCACTGACATAGGTCATCTCCATTACACGTTTTCTGGACGTGGGTAGAACTAATTCTCAGGGAAGCAATTGAAGCCTGCAATTCCAGGTTTCAACTGCCACCCCGGCTATCAACATTTAAATCCAAATGTCGAATGCAAGAGAAAGTTCTGACTTACAGTGTGTCCGTTCTGAACGACGTTCCCTGCCAGTAAATAGGTGACGTGCAACTGGGCTCCTGCGTTCTCCTTCCGTTTCCTCTCTATGTAATCGTATAACATTCTGTAAAAAAAAAAAAGAGCGCAAAGACTAGAAGTTAAAATAGATAATTTTGGAAGTTTTCAGTAACTGTCCCCTGCAAAACTAAACGGAGCACATATCGTCCAAATTAAACTGTGCAGCTCGGGATTAAACAGCTATAAATGAAAAGCGGTTTGGTCAAGACAACAAGCTAGAAAGCAGGAAACGGTGAGTTCTAGTCCCGCCTTAGGCATGAAAGCCGACTGGGTGACTTTGGGCCAATCACCAGGAGATGGGGAGTTCTAGTCCCGCCTTAGACATGAAGGCCAGTTGGGTGACTTTGGGCCCATCACCAGGAGATTGTGAGTTCTAGTCCTGCCTTAGGCGTGAAAGCCAGCTGGGTGACTTTGGGCCAGTCACCAGGAGACGGTGAGTTCTAGTTCCGCCTTAGGCATGAAAGCCAGCTGGGTGACTTTGGGCCAATCACCAGGAGATGGTGAGTTCTAGTCCCACTTTAGGCACAAAAGCTGGCTGGGTGACTTTGGGCCAATCACCAGGAGACAGTGAGTTCTAGTCCCGCCTTAGGCATAAAAGCCAGCTGGGTGACTCAGGGCCAATCACCAGGAGACGGTGAGTTCTAGTCCCGCCTTAGGCAGAAAAGCCAGCTGGGTGACTTTAGGCCAATCACCAGGAGACGGTGGGTTCTAGTCCCACCTTAGGCATGAAAGCCGGCTGGGTGACTTTGGGCCAATCACCAGGAGACGGTGAATTCTAGTCCCACCTTAGGCATGAAAGGTGGCTGAGTGACTTTAGGCCAATCACCAGGAGACGGTGAGTTCTAGTCCTGCCTTAGGCATGAAAGCCGGCTGGGTGAATTTCCTCCAATCACCAGGAGACAATAAGTTCTAGACCTGCCTTAGACATGAAAGCCAACTGGGTGACTTTGCACCAATCACCAGGAGACGGTGAGTTCTAGTCCCGCCTTAAGATATGAAAGCCAAACTGGGGGACTTTAGGCCAATCAACAGGAGACAGTGAATTCTAGTCCCACCTTAAGCATGGAAGCCGGCTGGGTGACTTTGGGCCAATCACCAGGAGACTGTGAGTTCTAGTCCCGCCTTAAGCATGAAAGCCAGCTGGGCGACTTTGATCCAAAAGGTCACATTTATGACAGTCACAGCATCCTGGGGTCGTGTGATTCCCCTTTTTGCAACCTTCTGACAGTTGGAAAGACAGGTGCACTTAACAACTGTGTGACTAACTTAACAAGTGCAGTGATTCCTAGCAAGTGTATCAAGAAAGGCTGTAAAATGAGGCAAAACTTACTTAACAACAGCAAGAGCAGTTTTGCACTCAATTGTAGTCATCAGTCAAAGACTACCTGTGTCAGAGATGAGTAGTAGTCTGGACTACTACTGTAAGTACAGACAAGAGAGATCGATACTTACTGCTTGGCTTGATTCACATGAACTCCCAAGGTAAAGCTCAGCCATTTATACGTTACCTGCAAAGCAACGCATATCATTATTTTAACCAAAATGCCAACAGCCACCACAGAATGAACCTCCATCACTGCAATAATCCCAGAGTTGGGAAGAGTCCTGGAGTCCAAGACGGACCTCTCCAGCCTCTGCTTGAAGACAGAGCTGACACCTGTACAGGTAACTGACGCTACACGTATTGTTTCTTCACAATGCAATTATTCAGAATAGCTTGCTGGACCTCTGGGCTGACTTTTGGGGGAGCCACAAACCTCGGCTGGAGAAAGTCACTTGAGTGGGGTTTGCAGGCAACTATGCAGGCATAAATAAGATTACTATATAAACAGGAGGTGCTCCCAACTATTGTTTGGACGATTTATTGTTCTGGATACGTCATCGTGTTCTTTTCTCATTTAGACACTCTCTCTCTATGTATGTACATAATGTGTGTGTGTGTGTGTATAGTTTATATATTTATATATATATTTATTGTTCTGGAGGACCACAATCTTTTTTTATTTACTCTCTCTCTCTCTCTCTCATCTATCCCCATCCATATCTACCTACCTACCTATCTCCATCCATATCTATCTATCTATCTATCTATCTATCTATCTATCTATCTATCTATCTAACTATCTATCTATCTATCTATCTATCTATCTATCATCTACATCCATATCTACCTACCTATCTCCATCCATATCTACCTACCTACCTATCTCCATCCATATCTATCTATCTATCTATCTATCTATCTATCTATCTATCTATCTATCTATCATCTACCTCCATCCATATCTACCTATCTCCATCCATATCTACCTATCTCCATCTATATCTACCTACCTACCTACCTCTCTATCTAATCTATCTCCATCCATTACCTATCTATCTCCATCCATATCTACCTACCTACATCTATCTACCTACCTACCTCTCTATCTAATCCATCTCCATCCATTATCTATCTCCATCCATTATCTATCTCCATCCATATCTACCTACCTATTTATCTCCATCCATATCTACCTACCTACCTACCTCTCTATCTATCTCCATCCATATCTATCTATCTATCTATCTATCTATCTATCTATCTATCTATCTATCTATCTATCTAATCTCCATCCATATCTACCTACTTACATACCTGCCTATCTCCACCTATCTCTATCTACATACACTTACATAAACACTCATACATGTATATATATATATATACATATATACATACATACAAACATATAGATAGATAGATAGATAGATAGATAGACAGACAGACAGATAGATAGATAGATATAGATAGTGTGTTTGTATATATAGTTTATATGTAAATATTTTCTGGAAAGGTCATCCCACACACAGAGAGAAAAATACATTTATCACCATTTATCATCCTATTCCCTAATGCAAGAACGATTGGGGGGGGGGCACAGCCTAACCAGGCCTGCCACTTGAAGGCTCAGCCGCCCTTCCCCCCTAAAATGTTGGGGGGGGGATGCATGCAGCTTCTGGCTCTTGGAGGGACGCCAGGCCCAAAAGGCCAGAAGTATTATGGGATGCGGGGTCCCTGGCAGACTTAGACCAGGGTAATAAGGATCCCTTCGAAGAGCCTCCCCCTCGACTCCCCCTTCCCGGGTCCCCCCCTCAAGACCCTCGGCCTACTACCATCCCTACCACCCGCTGCGGATGATGGGACTTGGAGCAGAGCACGTTGCGGGAAAGGGTGTCGGAGAGGAGTAGGCCCGAAAGGGCCGCGGAGCCCGAATAAAGCAATTAAACGCATAATTGGCTTTTTTTTTCCTGGACACGCAGCCCCTCCCCCCGCCCCATTTAACCCCCGCACTCCCCCCCCCACACCCCCGGCATCATTCGCACTCACGACTCGGTTCTGGTCCGTGACGAACTCGTCGATGTTCTCCAGGTAAAGTTCGTCCTCCATGGCGGGCCGGGCCGGGCCGCGAGAGCCCCACAGCGCCCCTTGCCCTCCGCGACCCTCCACCGCCGCCATGGCAACGGCAGGCCGCGCCTCTCGGCTTTTGCGCGCGCGCGGGCGCGCGCGCTACGGCGGCCGAGAGGAGGAATTTACGTCACGCGGAACGTCGGCCTCAGCGAGCTACGGGGGCCGCGCGGGGACAGTTCCCTGCAACCGCCGCCGCCGCTAAAGCGCATGCGCCCCGTCCCCGAGTGGGCGGGGCAAAGGAGCGCTCGCTCCTTTAGCATCGTCAACCTGGCGCTCTCGGGCCCGATGGGGTTTTTGCCTACCAATGGAGGGCAGGGGATGATGGGATTTGGGGAGGGGGGGCTGGAAGGCCCCTGCGGGCAAGTCCTGGACTTAGGACCCCAAACTGAGCCCAACATTCCTGTTGACATTTGTTAAGTGAGCTTTGCCCCACTTTACGACAGTTGTTAAAATTAACATCCCGGTCGTTAAGTGAATTCCCATTCGCTTTGCTTGTCGGAAGGTGGCAAAAAGGGGCTGCGACCGTCGTAAATAGGAGTCAGTGGCCAAGCGTCCCAATTTTGATCACGTGGCCCATGAAGATGCTGCAACCGTCATTATGTGTGGAAAACAGACATAAGTCACATTTTTCAATGAGGTTGTAACTTGGACCGGTCAGTAAACAACCTGTTGTAAGTACAGGTACTACCTGTATTAAAAATAATTGCCTTCTCCCTTCGATTTCCAGCCCATCCTCCTCCCCCCCTTCTCTCTTAGGTCCATGTGTTCGAAATGGCTTTTACACACACACACAAACACACACACAAGCACAAACACCGATGCACAATCTAGGAAGGCTGAATCTCTCTCCCTTTTCCCCTTCCTTCTCTTTCAGCAGCCCCCTTTGCGGCTTTCCTCTGGATGTTTCCTGTTTTGTGAATTTTGGGCCAATTTCCTGCACAGTTTACGTGCGCCTCTTTGGGCCTTGCGTGCGCTGACTGCTGCTTTGACGTTTTTTTTTTTTCTGCTGGCACAGCTGGAATGTGCCAGTTTTTTTGGGGGGGGGGCGTGTTTGTCTTC
This sequence comes from Crotalus tigris, assembly GCF_016545835.1. Classification (NCBI taxonomy): domain Eukaryota; kingdom Metazoa; phylum Chordata; class Lepidosauria; order Squamata; family Viperidae; genus Crotalus; species Crotalus tigris. The sequence continues at coordinate 276,560 of NW_024097188.1, forward strand.
CACCCTGGAAAAGGCTATTTTGAGAGGTGTGTTTATATTCCTCTCCTACGGAATGACCTTTGCAGCATCCCTTTGGGTCAAAATGATCACAATTAATAGAACTGAATAGAAAATAGAATAGAGAAGAGAAAATATGGAATAGAATAGAATAGAATAGAATAGAATAGAATAGAATAGAATAGAATAGAATAGAATAGAATAGAAAATATGGAATGGAATGGAATGAATGGAATGGAATAGAATAGAATAGAATAGAATAGAATAGAATAGAATAGAATAGAATAGAATAGAATAGAATAGAATAGAATAGAATAGGAATATATAGAATAGAATAGAATAGAATAGAATAGAATAGAATAGAATAGAATAGAAAATATGTAATGGAATAGAATAGAATAGAATAGAATAGAATAGAATAGAATAGAATAGAATAGAATAGAATAGGAATATATACAATACAATAGAATGGAATGGAATGGAATGGAATGGAATGGAATGGAATGGAATGGAATGGAATAGAATAGAATAGAATAGACCAGAATAATAACTTTATTGTTACCTTGAGTGTGCACTAATCCACATACATTAAAATAAAATTTCATTGCCTACAGCTCTCAAAGGGAGACTGTCTCCGATATACACTACATAAACATGACATAAATAAATAAATAAATAAATAAATAAATAAATAAATACAGAATTATGCACATACCCACATATATTATATGATGCAGAGAAACAACAGTCTAGTTTGGGTGATGTATAACTTGTCCGTGGCGAGAAAAATGAATCTTACAAGTTTACCAGACAGACGTTGCTTTCGAAAACCGGTTCATTTTTATGACCGTGGCCGTGCCCCGCGGTCACGTGATCAAAATCCAGACGCTTAGCAGCTGACTCGTATTTACGATCATCGCCGTGTCCCCTGGGGAGGGTCACGTGATCCCCTTTTACGACCTTCTGACAAGCAAAGTCAATGGGGGGGGGGGAAGCCAGATTCTAAGATGACCAACTTTTTTACAATGAAAAAGAGGGCACAAAAAAATTGAAGAAAAAAATATCGTAAATAAAAGAAACATTTTATTCATTGCAACAATAATACAGACAACTTGCACGTGCAAAGTTTGCCAGCCGGGTGTTTTGGTGCGTTCAGCAGCAATTCCTATTGGCTTTCAAAAGCCAATAGCAGGAGTAGCACAGCTCATGCAAAAGTTGGAAAAAAACCATCAAACAAAGGTGCCGGAATGCCGTTCTGAGCGTTCTATGAGAAAAAAAAGCCCTGCAGATTAGTCTTCAAATATCGAAAAGGAGGACATGAAGGAGGACACTTTTTGAGGGAGGACAGAACTTACAAAAGGAGGACTGTCCTCCCTAAAGCAGTGGTTCTCAATCTTTTTAATGCCGCGACCCCCAACTGGTCGTAAGTCGAGGACTACTCAACCGGTCGTAAGTCGAGGACTACTCAACTGGTGCAGCACTGTTTGCAGAATGGGGCTTTTGGCAGGCTCACCAGGGCAGAGACAGCCTGGACAATTCCTATTGGCTTTTGAAAGCCAATGGAATTAAACTCTATTCAAGAAATTCTATTGGCTTTCAAAAGCCAATAGAATAAAAGGGAGTGGCACAGCTAAGGAAAAGGGGGAAAAAAATGGCGGACTGCGTTGTTTGGCGACCCCCGTGAAATGGTCGTTCGACCCCAAATGGGGTCCCGACCCACAGGCTGAGAACCACTGCCCTAAAGGAAGACGGTTGGTCACCTTACAGATTCACTTAACAACTGTTTGACTAACTTAATAGCTGCAGTGATTCACTCAACAACTGCTGCAAGAAAGGTCGTTAAATGGGGCAAAACACACTTAAGAAATGTCTCGTTTAGCAACAGAGATCCTGGGCTCAGTTCTGATCATTTGAGATCTATAGGTTCTCCTGCTTGAGCAGGGGGCTGGACTAGAAGACCTCCAAGGTCCCCCCAGCTCTGTTATTCTGTCGAAGGATGCACGGAGTCCTACTTTACAAAAACAGTTAGCTTGGACTTGACTTGCTTCCTTCCGACCCCAAATTATTATTAGCTGGAGGGAGATGAAGAGAGAAAACACCAGGAAGTGCTGATTTGCGTCAGAATGTGCTCCTTGCGCTGCAGGATGCAAAAAAATCCTCTGGAATTCCCCCTGCCAACAGCTGGAGGAAAGTGATGCAACCCGGAATACAAACACTTCCGATGTTTTTCCTTGATGCTCTGGCCTCATTTGGAGATGTTGCTGTTTGTCTGTGCTTTACTTGCCCAAAGGCCTTGAAAAGCCAGGATATAAATCTGAGCCATAAACAAGTAAAAGAAATACTGTATATTTGTTTAGAATAGAATAGAGCTGGAAGGGACCTTGGAGGTCTTCTAGTCCAACCCCCTGGTCAAGCAGGAGAATCTACACCATCTCAGACAAATGACTGTCTAGCCTCTTCTTAAAGACCTCCAGTGATGGAGTGCCCACGATTTCTGGTGGCAAGCGGTTCCACTGGTTAATTGTCCTCACTGTCAGGAAGTTTCTCCTTAATTCCAGGTTGCTTCTCTCCTTGTTCAGTTTCCAACCATTGTTTCTTGTCCTTTCCTCTGGTGCTTTGGAGAATAATTTGACCCCCTCCTCTTCTTTGGGACAGCCCCTCAAATACTGCAAGACTGCTATCATGTCTCCCCTATTTCTTCTTTTCTTTAGACTAGCCAAACCCAAATCCTGCAACCGTTCTTTGTATGTTTTAGTTTCAAAGGACCTATTTCAAAGTATGTCTTGCCACTTAAAAAAGCTGCGACAAGCAATCAATATAGAAAAAGAAAACGGTTGCAGGAATTGGGTCTGTCTAATTTACCGAAGAGAAGGACGAGGGGGGACATGACAGCAGTGTTCCAATATCTCAGGGGCTGCCCCAAAGAAGAGGCAGTCAAGCTATTCTCCAAAGCGCCTGAAGGCAGGACAAGAAGCAACGGATTGAACCCAATCAAGGAGAGAAGCAACCTAGAACTAAGGAGAAACTTCCTGACATTGAGAACAATTAACCAGTGGAACCACCTGCCTCCAGAAGCGGTAAATGCTCCAACATTGGAAGTTTTTAAGAAGAGACTGGGCAGCCATTTGTCCAAAATGGTATATAGGTTTCCTGTCTGAGCAGGGGGTTGGACTCGATGACCTCCAAGGTCCCTTCCAAGATCATCATCATCATCATCATCATCATTATTATAAAACTACCAATTTTGCAATTTATATTGCTCGAAGTTCAGCAGATTGCAAATAGTATGTCCTTATTGGGAAACAGCAAAAAGTTTCAAGTTAAAGCTTGAAGGACGAGGGGGGACATGACAGCAGTGTTCCAGTATGTCAGGGGCTGCCCCAAAGAAGAGGCAGTCAAGCTATTCTCCAAAGCGCCTGAAGGCAGGACAAGAAGCAACGGATTGAACCCAATCAAGGAGAGAAACAACCTGGAACTAAGGAGAAACTTCCTAACAGTGAGGACAGTTAAACAGTGGAACTCCTTGCCTCCAGAAGCAGTGAATGCTCCATCACTAGAGGCTTTTAAGAAGAGATTGGACAGCCATTTGTCTGAAATGGTGTAGGGTCTCCTGCCTGAGCAGGGGGTTGGACTAGATGACCTCCAAGGTCCCTTCCAACTTTATTATTATTATTATTATTATTATTATTATTATTATTATTATTATTGACAGAAAACCATAATAATTGATTGTTGATTGTGGTTCTGTGGTTCTGCTGGCAAAGTGGTTGTTAAATGCATTGTGCCTGATTTAACAACTGCGGCAAGACAGGTCATAAAATGGGGCAAAACTCACTTAACAACTGTATTGCTTAGCAACGACTGCTGCGGTCGTCAGTCGAGGATTGCCTCTACACCTTGTCGCAACTCTGCCGCAGCTGAGGCACAAGGCAATTCCTTCGGATGGCTGGGAATTGTTTGCTAAACTCCATTCTTAGATTTAAAGACCGGAAAACAGCTGTAAATGAAGCATGATTGAGACAGAGCTGGCTTCCTTGTCGTATTTCCAAAAGGAAACGGATTTATTAAGTCAGTGGGACTTCCTGCCAGCTCCTAAGGCTGTGCCACGGCAGGCCAAGAAGGAAAAAAATGGTTTTTTTCCTTCTCCCGAAATAAATGGGTCGTGTATCCTCTGGAAAGATGGGGGTGCTGAATGCACGCATCCCAAAGGAATCAGGACAAGGTGAGTGTGTTATGCAAGTGCATGCTCAGAATTTATAGTGCAGTTGGGACTAAGGCCTTCAGGTGGAACCTAGGGATAGAAATAGAGATAGAGATAGAGAAAGAAATAGAAATAGAGAAAGAAATAAAAATAGAAACAGAGTAGAGTAGAATAAGAATAGAATAAGAGTAGAATAAGAATAAGAATAGTATGGAATAGTATGGAATGGAATAGAATAAAATACTTATACGTAAGGGTGTAGGTCTATACATATGTTGTATATAGTATGTTTTAAATGTGTGTTATGTATGTGTACACTTGAAAGCAACAACTAAATTTCATTTTTAATGTGTGCCGTTGTGCCCACAGGAAAAAAAATGACAATAAAGGTAATCCTAATCTAATCTAATCTAATCTAATCTAAGGTAGGGTAGGGTAGAACAGAACAGAACAGAAATACAGAATAGAATAGAATAGAATAGAATAGAATAGAATAGAATAGAATAGAATAGAATAAGATAAAATAGAAATACAGAATAGAAATACAGAATAGAATAGAACAGAACAGAATAGAATAAAAATACAGAATACAATAGAATAGAATTACAGAATAGAATAGAAATATAGAATTGAATAGAATTACAGAATAGAATAGAATAGAATTACAGAATAGAACAGAACAGAACAGAAATACAGAATAAAATAGAATAAAAATAGAGACTAGAATAGAATAGAATAGGACAGAAGAAGGAATAGAATGGAATGGAACGGAACGGAACGGAACGGAACAGAATGATTGGATACCCAAGGAATTTGTCTCCAGTGCTTAAGCACTCAGTATACACACAGACAAGAAAGCTATATAATCATGAGATACCAATCAAATGTTGCCTGCATTACCTTCATGCACTGCTTCTCAGCCGTAGCAACTTGAAGACTTGGTGTGGACTTCAACTCCCAGAACTCATTGGGCAGCCATAGGCAGGAGAATTCTGGGACTTGGAGTTGTAATGTACCTGGCCAGCCCACAAAGGCGAGCAGCTGGTTTAAGCACAAATAGGAACCCGGTCTCTCTTCATCTTGCGTTACTGACGTGGTTTGTGAAGCATATTCCGCCACCGTGATCCTTTTTTCAAGTTTTAACAAGTGAGAAAGTCAGCAAATGCTAAGAGCAACTGTGCCCTGTGATGGCAACTCCTTTGGGACTCTTGTTCCCAAGTTGGCAGCTCAGAGGTGACTGGGTCCGTCTTCGCCCCACCTGCCATCCTTCCTTCACCCCCTCCTTTATGCTGTTTTATTGCATTATTGTAAAATACAAAGAGGGCATTGTATTTTTTGGAGACAGTGGCGTTTCTGCCAGGTTGACCGGAGATTGTTCACACAGGGGGGAAGAAGGTTTATGATAACTTGGGCTGAGTTCTGCAGAGGGAGGGAGGGAGGAAAGAAGGAAGAGAGAGAGAGAGAGAGAGAGAGGGAAAGGAGAGGAAAATGAAGATAAAATGAAAGGGGAAGGAAAGGAAGGTGGGGGGGAGGAGGAACGTTGAAAGAGGAAGGGGGAAGGAAGGAAAGAGATGGAAAGAAGGGAGGGAAGGAAGAGGAAAGGGAAGGAAAGTGAAAGGAAAGTGGAAGGGTAGAAGAAAGGAAGGAAGTGGAAGGAGGGAGGGAAGGAAGTGGAGGGAGGGAAGAAAGGAAGGAAGGAAAGAAGTGGAAGGAGAGAGGAAAAGAAGTGGAGGGAGGGAAGGTAGGAAAAAAGGAAGGAAGTGGACAGAGAGAGGGAAGGAAGGAAGAAAGGAAGGCAGAGGAGGGAAGGAGGGAAGGAAGGAAGTGGAAGGAAGGAAGAGGGGGGAAGGAAGGAAGGAAGAAGAAAATGAAATGAAAGTGGAAGGGATGAAGGAAGGAAGGAAGGAAGGAAGGGGAGTAGAGTAGAGGGAGGGATGAAGGAAGGAGGGAGGGAAGGAAGAAGAAAGTGAATTGAAAGTGGAAGGGATGAAGGAAGGAAGGACGGAAAAGAGGGAGGGAGGGAAGGGAGGGAGAAACATTGAGGAAGGGAAGGAGGGAAGGAAGGAAATGGAAGGAAGAGGAGGGAAGGAAGGAAGGAAGGAAGGAGAAAGTGAAAGGAAAGTGGAAGGGTCGAAGGAAGGAAGGAAAGGGAGTAGAGTAAAGGGAGGGAGGGAAGGAAGGAGAAAGTGAATTGAAAGTGGAAGGGATGAAGGAAGGAAAAGAGGGAGGGAGGGAAAAAGATTGAGGAAGGGAAAGGAGAAGAAGGGCAGGAGGGATAGAAGGAAGGAAGGCACGAAGGAAGAAGAGGGAGGGAAGGAAGGAGAAAGTGAAAGGAAAGCGGAAGGGATGAAGGAAGGAAAAGAGGGAGGGAGGGAAGGGAGGGAGAAAGATTGAGGAAGGGAATGGAGAGGAAGGGAAAGAGAGATAGAAGGAAGGAAGGAAGGAAGAGGAGGGAGGGAAGGAAGGAGAAAGTGAAAGGAAAGCGGAAGGGTGGAAGGACGACGGAAGGGAGGCAAGCAAAGAAGGAAGGCGAAAGTGAAGTGAAAGTGAAAGTGAGGACGGAAGGGAGGGGCGGGATGAAGAAAGAGAAAGTCCCTCCCCTCCCCGGGCGCAGACACGTGCTGGGGGGCGTGGCCCGGGGGGCGTGGCCCGCGGGCGCCCGGCTGCAAAAGGCCCGGCTGCCATGCGGGGCCCGGCGGTGCGGCTGGTGCGGCTGGGCCGGGCGTCGCTGGCGGAGTCGCTGCGGGCGCAGGAGGCGGGGGCGGCGGCGCTGCTGCGGGCGGGGGTTGGGGCGGCGGAGCGGCTGGTGTTGTGGGAGCCGCGGGGCCCGCTCTACACGGCGGGGCTGCGCGGGGCGGGCGGCGGCGCGGCGGCGGAGGCGGCGGAGGCGGCGCGGCTGCGGGCGCTGGGCGCGGAGGTGGCGCGCGTGGGGCGCGGCGGGCGGCTGACCTTCCACGGGCCGGGCCAGCTGGTGGCCTACCCGGTGCTGGACCTGCGCCGCCGCCGCCTCGCCCTGCGCGCCTACGTGGCCGCCCTGGAGCGCCTGGGCCGCGACGCCTGCCGCCGCCTCGGCCTGCCCGCCGCCCGCGCCCTCCCGCCGCCCCGCACCGGCGTCTGGCTCGGAGACCGCAAGCTCTGCGCCATCGGTGAGCCCGCGGGGCCCGGACGGCTCGGGGACCGGGTTCTCCGCCACCCTGAGGCTCCGGGACGGGGGATAGGAAAAGGACTACCAGGCCCATGGGGAGGGGACTACCGTGCCCATTGTTTTCGGCCACCCTGGGGCTCCAGGACTTGCCAGGCCCATGGTGCCTGGCCTTCGAATGGGGAGGGGACTACCGTGCCCATGGTTCTTGGTCACCCTGGGTCTCCAGGACGGGAGATAGGAGGAGGACTGCCAGGCCCATGGTGCCCGGCCTTCGAATGGGGAGGGGACTACTGTGCCCATGGTTCTTGGCCACCCTGGGGTTCCGGGAAGGGTGATAGAAAGGGACGGCCAGGCCCATGGTGCCCGGCCTTTGAATGGGGAGGGGACTACTGTGCTCATTGTTCTCGGCCACCCTGGGGCTCCGGGACGGGTGATAGAAAGGGACTGCCAGGCGCATTGTGCCCAGCCTTCGAATGGGGAGGGGACTACCGTGCCCATGGTTCTCGGCCACTCTGGAGCTCCAGAACGGGTGATAGAAAGGGACTGCCAGGCCCATAGTGCCTGGCCAGCTCAGTCTGTACGATGCCAATGAAGATGGGACTACCGTGCCTGTGGTTCTTGGCCACCCTGGGGCTCCAGAATCTATGATAGGTGGACTGCCAGACCCATGGTGCTTGGCCAGCTCACTCTGTAGGATGCCAACAGAGAGGGGGACTTCCGTGCCCATGGTTCTTGGCGACCTTGGGGCTCCATAATCTGTGATAGGAGGATTGCCAAGCCCATGGTGCCCAACCAGCCCTGTCTGCATGTTGCAAATGAAGAGGGGATTACCATGCCTGTGGACTCAGCCACCTTGGGGCTTCAGAACAGGTGATAGAAAGGGACTACCAGGCCCATGGTGCCCAACCAGCCATGTCTGCAGGCTGCGAATGGAGAATGGACTACCCTGCCCTTTGACCTCAGCCTTTCTGGCTTTCTCCAGTGCTGGGAGAGAAGGGACTGCTATGCCCATGGAGAGGGGACTACCCTACCCATGCTTCCCTCCCTTTCATCCCGCAGACTCCTTCCCAGGACTCCGGAAGGGAGCAGAGAAGGGAAAGGCAATTTTGGGACAGCTTATGGGGCCGACTGAAGTCATCCCACCCCCCCAAATGACACAGATTGTGATTTGCAAACAACATCCTTGACTTAACAAACACAATTTGCTAAACAACACCGTTGTTTAGTGAGCTTGGCTCTGTTTTACGACCTCCCTTGCCCTTGCCACCGTTGTTAAGTGAATCACTGCAGGGGTGAAGTCGGTTGTTAAGTGAAGCCAGCTTCCCCTTGACTTGGCTCGTCAGAAAGTCGCAAAAGGCAGTCGCGTAAATCCAGGACTTGGCAACCGTCCTAAGTACGAGTCAGTTGCCAAGCGTCCGACTTTTGATCGCGTGACTATGGGGACGCTGCGACGGTCGTAAGTGTGAAACACGGTCCTAAGTCGCTTTTTTTTTTCCAGTGATGTAACTTTGAATGGTCATTACTGGACAGCCATTTGTCCAAAATGGTCTTGGGCAGTGGTTCTCAACCTTTTTAATGCCGCGACCCCCAACCGGTTGTAAGTCGAGGACTACTCAACCGGTCGTAAGTCGAGGACTACTCAACGGGTGCAGCACCATTTGCAGAATGGGACTTTAGGCAGAATCAGCAGGGCAGAGACAGCCTGGACAATTCCTATTGGCTTTTGAAAGCCAATAGAATTAGACTCTAGTCAAGAGAGTCTATTCTATTGGCTTTCAAAAGCCAATAGAATAAAAGGGAGTAGCACAGCTAAGGAAAAGGAGAAAAAAATGGCGGACTGCGTTGTTTGGCGACCCCCGTGAAATGGTCGTTCGACCCCAAATGGGGTCCCGACCCACAGGTTGAGAACCACTGGTCTAGGGTTTCCTGCCTGAGCAAGGGGGTTAGACTAGATGACCTCCAAGGTCCCTTCCAACTTTATTATTATTATTATTATTTTATTACTATATTATTATTATTATTATTATTATTATTATTATTATTATTATTATTATTATTATATGATCTGTTGTGAGTCAAGGATTATTAATATGGTAGGAATATTAATTAAAATATTAAATGCAATATTGCATCTCTCCTGCTTGCCTCCAGGTGTACATTGCGGGAGACACATCACCTCGCACGGATTGGCCCTCAATTGCTGCACTGACTTAACCTGGTTTGACCACATCGTCCCGTGTGGCCTGGAGGGGCTGGGGGTCACCTCCCTCAGCCAGGAACTCCAGAGACACGTCTCGGTGGAAGAGGCCACGCAGCCCTTCCTGGAAGTCTTCCAGGAAGTCTTTAACTGTAGTTTAAGCGAGGAACCTGGTTTGGAGGAATGAGGGACGAAGAGGCCGGTTGCGGCGCGGGATCCTGGCTTGTCTGTTCTGAAATGATTAAACTCTGGATTTTTCCGGCTAGTGGGTTTTCTTCCTGGTGGACATGACGCAAGGTCTTCGGATACAGGTAGTCCTCAACGTACGACCACAAGATACCCCCAAATCTGCTGCTAAGGGAGGAATTTGTTAAGTGAGGTTTACCCCATTTTACGACTTTTCTCACGGCTTTTTGTTGTTAAGTGAATCACTACCACCGTTAAGTTAGGAACAGAGTTTCCCAATAACTTTGCTTGTCTGAAGGTTGCAGAAGGGAATCACATGACCCGGGACTCGTCATAAATGTGAGTCGGTTGTTACCCAGCCGGCTTTCATAGCTAAGGCGGGACTAGAATTCACCATCTCCTGGTGATTGGCCCAAAGCCACCAGCAACCTTTCGCGCCTAAGGCAGGCCTGGAACCCTGTCTCCTGCTGATTGGCCCAAAGTCTCCCAGTTGGCTTTCATGTCTAAGGCAGGACTAGAAGCTGTATCCTAGTTCTTAAGCCAGCACCTTAACCACTAGACCAGGGGTAGGCAACCTTGGCTCTTTTATGTCTCGTGGACTTCAACTCCCAGAATTCCTGAGCCAGCATGGGGGAACTATGGCCCCTTCATGACTCGCGGATTTCAACTCCCAGAATTCCTCAGCCAGCATGGGGGGAACTATGGCCCCTTCATGACTCACGGACTTCAACTCCCAGAATTCCTGAGCCAGCATGGGGGAACTGTGGCCCCTTCATGACTGGTGGACTTCAACTCCCAGAATTCCTGAGCCAGCATGGGGGAACTATGGACTCCTTGATGACTCGTGGACTTCAACTCCCAGAATTCCTGAGCCAGCATGAGGGAACTTTGGCCCCTTCATGACTCGGGAACTTCAACTCCCAGAATTCCTGAGCCAGCATGGGGGAAACTTTGGCCTCTTCATGACTAGTGGACTTCAACTCCCAGAATTCCTGAGCCAGCATGGGGAAACTATGGCCCCTTCATGACTGGTGGACTTCAACTCCCAGAATTCCTCAGCCAGCGTGGGGGAATTATGGCCCCTTCATGACTCGTGGACTTCAACTCCCAGAATTTCTGAGCCAGCATGGGGGAACTATGGTCCCTTCATGACTCGCGGATTTCAACTCCCAGAATTCCTCAGCCAGCATGGGGGAACTATGGCCCCTTCATGACTGGTGGACTTCAACTCCCAGAATTCCTCAGCCAGCATGGGGGAACTGTGGCCCCTTCATGACTGGTGGACTTCAACTCCCAGAATTCCTGAGCCAGCATGGGGGAACTATGGCCCCTTCATGACTCGGGGACTTCAACTCCCAGAATTCCTGAGCCAGCATGAGGGAACTTCAACTCCCAGAATTCCTGAGCCAGCATGGGGGAAACTTTGGCCTCTTCATGACTAGTGGACTTCAACTCCCAGAATTCCTGAGCCAGCATGGGGAAACTATGGCCCCTTCATGACTGGTGGACTTCAACTCCCAGAATTCCTCAGCCAGCGTGGGGGAATTATGGCCCCTTCATGACTCGTGGACTTCAACTCCCAGAATTCCTGAGCCAGCATGGGGGAACTATGGCCCCTTCATGACTTGGGAACTTCAACTCCCAGAATTCCTGAGCCAGCATGGGGGAACTATGGCCCCTTCATGACTCGTGGACTTCAACTCCCAGAGTTCCTGGGCCAGCCTGGCTCAGCTTGGAAACCTCTCCCTTTCCCCTCAGCATGGCTGGCTCAGGAATTCTGGGAGTTGAAGTCCACGAGTCATAAAAGAGCGCAGATTGCCTACCCCTGCACTAAGCCAAACTGCCTCTCAATCACACACTTTGGCTTTGTATAAATAAAACCACACTTTGCGAATGTGCCCAACCTGGAGTGGGCCGTGGAGCAGACGGCCTCAAGGAAAGGAGACCACAAGATCCACCTCCAGAGCTTATGCAGTCATTGATATATAGAGATTTAGTTTAAATAAAGCATCATCAAATAGAGAGAGAGTATGTGGACAATACAATACAGGCAGTCCTCAACTAGTGACCGTTCAAACTTACAACGGCGTTGAAAAATGTGACCTATGACCATTATTCACAGTTAATGACCTTTGCAGCAGCACCCCCAGGGTCACGAGATCAAAATTCAAACCCGCTTGGCCACTGACTCATATTTACGACGGTCGCAGTGTCCCGGGGAGGAGGGGTCACGTGACCCCCTTTTGTGACCTCCTGACAAGCAAAGTCAACAGGGGAAGCCCGATTCGCTTAACGACCAGGTGACTGACTATCAGCTGCAGTGATTCGTTTTACGACGGCGACAGGAACGGTCGTAAAACGGGGCAGAACCAACTGAAGACAGGTCTCCCTTAACCGCAGAAATTTGGGGCTGGATTGGGATCGTAAAGCGAGGATTACCTGGTGCAGGAGATAAATGTTTCACGCAGGCCGGTTGTTTCGCCAACGTTGTGGTTGACTTTGGACGAAAGTGAAGTGAAACCAGTTCAAATTCTTTAACTGCTTCTGTCTGGACAGGAATGGAATGAGGTCTGCCCAGCTTCGATTTAGGACTTTGGAAGAAACCGAGTCGTCTTTCGAACTCGGCACTTCCCCGGGGGCATCGACACACGTTTGACCTGAATTTCCCTCCAGGGAGGAGCCCCGTTGAAGCCTGTCCTCGACTTAACTCATTTAGTGACCGTTTCAAAGTTACAACGGCACTGGAAAAAACGCTTATGTGATTAAAAACCTAAATTTGGCCTGTTGGCAATAGTGCTTTTCTAACATAGTGGTTTTGGAAGTATTTACGTATTTTATTTTATTTTTCCATACCATAAAAAACAAAATAATAATAAAATAAAATAAAATGTAAGATCTGTTTGAAGATTCCAGGATGGCTCTCAACAATGGAAGCATTTGTACATCCAAATATAATAATAATAATAAAGTTGGAAGGTACCTGGGAGGTCATCTAGTCCAACCTCCTGCTCAGGCAGGAAACCCTATACCATTTCAGACAAATGGCTGTCTAGTCTCTTCTTAAAAACTTCCAGTGTTGGAGCATTCACAGCTTCTGGAGGCAGGTGGTTCCACTGGCTAATTGTCCTAACTGTCAGGAAGTTTCTCCTTAGTTCTAGGTTGCTTCTCTCCTTGATTAGTTTCCCTCCGTTGCTTCTTGTCCTGCCTTCAGGCGCTTTGGAAAATAGCTTGACTCCCTCTTCTTTGGGGCAGCCCCTGAAATACTGGAAGACTGCTATCATGTCCCCCTCGTCCTTCTCTTTATTAGACTAGACCAGGGGTAGGCAACCTTGGCTCTTTTATGACTCGTGGACTTCAACTCCCAGAATTCCTGAGCCAGCAGGACTAGACATACCCAATTCCAGCAACTGTTCCTTATATGTTTAATTAGTTCCTTATTAACCAAAGAGCTGCTTTTCTCCTGCCTTTTGGGAATTTTTTTGTTGTTGCTTGGAACTCATTAAAATACAGTTTTTGAGTTCCAAGACACCCATTTGACTTAAAATCAAGAATGGCTTTCCCCCACCGTTTCTGCGACCCCTCAATTAATTATCAAGGTTGGTTAGTTCTAAACCTGGATCTGTTGGCGACAAGAGAAGCAAGTGGCATCAACTCAGCGTGGTGGATTAATTGCGGTTTCATGCTGCAGGGTGCAAGGGGCAGAAAAGTTACGAAGCACAATTTATTCATAATTAAATATATCGGTCTTCCCAACTCACAGGTGAAAACATTAAAAATCCGCAACAAACATGGCGGCAGCCTCAGCACAAGCATATTTATTATTAAACATTTATCCATTCGACATAAAAAGTTCTATTTATTAACGATTTGTACATTCGACGTAAATGCGTGGATTAAAATAATTCATCCATTCGACATAAAACAATTTATTTCAGCGACCATATTCATCCTGTCAACGTGCTGCACGGTGGACAGGTGGGCCGTCAGCTGAGGCTGATGGGAGTTGTAGTCCAGCCATTTTTGCATTCCCAAGGAATAAGAAGAAGAAGAAGGGACCTTGGAGGTCATCTAGTCCAACCCTCTGCTCAGGTAGGAAACCCTATACCATTTTGGACAAATGGCTGGAGGACTTAAGATGCATTATCCCTTGTTGCCCAGTATTGATTCCCCTCCCCCCCACTCCCAGCAACTACAATGGCCATGCTCCCTGCCCAGGCCTGCTAAGAATCAGCATCGTTGGAACTGTAGTCTCACGAAGGGTGGACCACTGTCTTGTCTGTCTGTCTCTCTTTACCATCAGCTACCATGCAGAGGGACTGGATGGTTTTCAGCTCCCCTCCTGCCGTGTGGTCTGGGGAGGATGGATCTTGTAGTCCAATGCTTCATATATGTATGTATGTATATTGTTTTCTGAGGTTTTCGCGGGTGTTTTTATGTAGGTCTTTGGTTATTATAGAAAACCCGAATAACCAAAGACAGACAGATAGATAGATAGATAGATAGATAGATAGATAGATAGATAGATAGATACCGTAAATGCCGGCGTATAAGGCGACTTCCACGAGCGCTGAAATCGGCGCCAAAGACGGGGGTCGTCTTATACGCCGAGTCGTCTTATACGCCGGAAATACTGGTAGTTTCTGGCGTATAAGATGACGTTCTAGGAATGCGGCCCGGCTATAAAGACGGGGGTCGTCTTATACACCGGGTCGCCTTGTACGCCGGCATTTACGGTAGATAGATAGATATTTGTTTTTTGAGGTTTTCGCGGGTATTTGTATGTAGGTCTTGGGTTATTCGGGTTTTCTCCGGGGTAAAATTGGAAGTGTCTTGGCGACGTTTCGACGAAGTCCCATTCGTCATCTTCAGGCTGGTGTTTTCAGCTTCGTGCTTCGAGGAGCACGAAGACATTTCCAATTTTACATGGGAGAAAACCCGAATAACCAAAGACATACATACATACATACATAAATACATACATACATACATAGATATTGTTTTCTGAGGTTTTCGCGAGTGTTTGTATGTAGGTCTTTGGTTATTATAGAAAACTCGAATAACCAGAGACCAGAGGCCGGAGGAGTGGGTTGGGGGGGATGGGAATGTGCCCAATCAATTTGGGGGGGGAGTTGCAATTCACAGCTTTAAGCCCCCCTTTATCCCCCCAAAGCGCCCCTGCCGACCTATTTTATTTTATTTATTACACTTAACACACAAAGTAGCTGGGAGCGACTTACAATATGAAACAATAGAGACGGGTTAAGTAAAAGATTGGAAAAATGCAAAATGTGATTTACGGCCCTAGTTGAAAGATGGGGTGGGAGGGGGCACGGGCAGTCCTCGGCTTTACGACCACGAGTGCGCCCCAATTTTTTGTTGCTAAGCGAGACCCTTTTGTTAAGTGAGTTTTTCCCCACCTTGCTGGCCCCAGTTGTGAAGTGAATCACGGCAGACGTTAAGTAAACACGGTCGTTAAGCGAATCTGGCTTCGCCATTGATTTTGCCGGTCGGAAAGTCGTCAAAGGGGATCAGGTGCGACCCCCCCCCCCTCCACGGGACGCCGTGACCGTCATAACTACGAGTCAGTGGCCCAGCGTTCGAATGTTGATCACGTGACCCTGGGGGGGGGAACACTGCGACGGTCGTAAGTGTGAAAAAACGGTCACAAGTCAATGGACACTAACTTAACGTAACTCGAGGACTGTAGAATAAGGGGAGGGGAACGGGGGGGGGATCTGTTACGAATCTATCCACCCCCGAACCTGAAGCTCCTCCTCCAAAGCCAGGTCTTTTGAGCCACCTGGCCTACCTTGCAGGGCGGGCGTGCGAAGACCCCTGGGAACCGACACGAAGCGGCTGGCTGATAGATCTGCAACCTGCGCCCGCGGCTCGTGCTCGCCGCCTGCTCCTGGCGCCCGTGGGCTTCCCCCCCCCCCCCGTCCCTGCAGCCCGCCAGGCAGGAGTTCCACCGGGGAAGTTGATCCGGGATCCCCGATCCGCCGGCGGAGGAAGGGCTGGCGGAGCTTCGCCTCTCCACCCCCCCCCCACGCCCTGCGCTCCGAGGCGGCGCCCGCGGACGGGGCTGGGCCAGTCGCATCTGGAGGGCGCCGCGGGGCAGAGGTGAGTGCGAATCCGGGTCGGAGGGGCCAAGCGCCCAGTCCGGCGCTTGGGTGAGTAGATCGGAGCCGGAGGACAGCCTGGGCGGTCCGGCCAGGGCGCCTCTGGGCACGTGCAGAGCGCCCCTCGCTTGCTCGGCCCGGGCCGGGGTCTGCAGGCGAGAAGCCTCGGGGAGGGGGTGGTGCTGATCCGGTTGCCCGCAGAGGCTCCGCAGATGGTCAGGTGGAACCCGAGTCGGTCTAGTTTGGGGGAGGGTTGTGGGAACGCAGCCCCTGGCTTAGGTAGAAGAGGGTTCTTCAACCTGGCCAACTTTCAGACAGGTGGACTCCGACTCCCAGGGCTGGGGGGTTCTGAGGGCTGAAGTCCCCCCCCCCACCGTCTTGAAGTTGCCAAGGGACGGGAACTCCCAGCCTTAGAAGGTCGTGTGAACTGGAACGGAAGCCAGGTAGGGTCTCTTTGCGAGGCAGATCCAGGGATGGGGAGGGAGCCAGGTGGAGGATTAAAAAGCACCCGTGGGAAACTAGACGGTTCCTTACAATCAGGACTGGACTGAGGTCAGTGGATTCCCAGCTCAGAGTGAGCAATGTGTGTGTGAGAAAGAGGCTACAACCTGTTCAGAAAGCTGTCTGTCTGTCTGTCTCTCTCTCTCTCTCTCATCTATCTATCTATCTATCTATCTATCTATCTATCTATCTATCTATCTATCTATCTATCTATCTATCATCTACTTATCTTTATCTATCTCTATCTATCTATCATTTATTTATCATCTCTCCTCATCTATCTATCTATCTATCTATCTATCTATCTATCTATCTATCTATCTATCTATCTATCATCTACTTATCTTTATCTATATCTATCTATCTATCATTTATTTATCATCTCTCCTCTCTCATCTATCTCTCTATCTCTCTATCTCTCTATCTATCTATCTATCTCTATCTCTATCTATATCTATCATCTACCTATCTTTATCTATCTATCTGTCTACCTATCTATCTATCTGTCTATCTATCTATCTATCTATCTATCTATCTATCTATCTATCTATCTATCATTTATCTATCTATCTCTATCTATCTATCCCTATCCACCCACCCATCCATATCTATATCTATTGATCTCTCTCTCCCTCCCTCCCTCCCTCCCTCCCTCTCTCTTTCCTATCTATCTATCTATCTATCTATCTATCTATCTATCTATCTATCTATCTATCTACCATCTCTGTCCACCCATCCATCCTTATCTATATCTATCTATTGCTCTCTTTCTCCCTCCCTCTCTCCCTTTCTCTCTTTCCTATCTATCTATCTATCTATCTATCTATCTATCTATCTATCTATCTATCTATCTATCTATCCCTATCCACCCTCCCATCCATATCTATATCTATCTATTGATCTCTCTCTCCCTCCCTCCCTCCCTCTCTCTCTCTCTTTCCTATCTCTCTCTCTCTCCATCCATCCATCGATCCATCCATCCATCCCCTGTGCAGAAATTGTGCAGCCTTTCCACCATATTTTATTTTACGTTACGTTTTATTGTATTTTACTATTTTCTTTTATCTCGTTTTCTTTTGTTTTGCTTTGCTTTTCGTTTCACGTAATTTTATTTTTATTTTACTTCGTTGTTCCTCACACAGTCAGCCAGATGTTCAGAGTGGATTTGACATTTAGGTCCATCTGTTGTGTCCTTCTCAAAGGGTCCAGAATGGGCAAGATGTGGACCTTTGAGGGTGTTACTGATATCCTTGCAGGATGCAAGCTGTTTTTCTTTCATATTACTTAATTTTATTTGTTTTGTTTGACTTACTTTTTTGGTTTATCTCATTCGTATTTCATTGGATCCTACTTTCATTTACATTTATATATTTTGCCTTATTTTATTTACGTGGCTATTCAGAGCAACTCTGGACAGCTAATGAACACCCTCTGCAAAGGATTCTGCTTCTGGGTTTGATAGGAAATTATAAACTTGCAAAGGGCCCAATGACTCTGATTATTATGGAATACTCTGCTCCCCCCATCTTTGGCATCAGCCTCTTTGCAGGGACCCTTTTCCAGCTCTCTTTGGCTGTCGGTGCATTTAGAGGCACCTTGAGGTTGTATTTACACACCCGTCCTGGAATGAGTGGAAATTGTAAACACTGAGGTCAGCCAGAGAGGAAAAGCAGGAAACAGAAGCTGTAATAATTACTTTATGAACAGGGGCCATTCACAGAACAGACGGGCGTGATAACAGGGAGGTTGTGATAGTGGTGAACGGATGCACACATGTGGTGGATTTTTAAAAATTTTAAATAGCACACAGACAAGCCAGCTTTGGTCCTGGTTCACATCACTGGAGGAAAAAACGGAAGTCTCTTAGATTTGTAGAGTAATGTTTCTCAATCTTGGCTACTTTAATTTAGGTGGACTTCAACTCCCAGAGTTCCTCAGCCAGATATGATGGCTGGGGAATTCTGGGAGTTGAAGTCCACCTGTCTTAAAACATCCTGGCTGGAGAATTGTAGGAGTTGTAGTCTACCCATCTTAAAGCAGGCTGGCTGGGGATTTCTGGGAATAGAAGTTCATCCGTCTTAAAGCAAGCTGGCTGGGGATTTCTGGGAATAGAAGTTCATCCGTCTTAAAGCAAGCTGGCTGGGGATTTCTGGGAATAGAAGTTCATCCGTCTTAAAGCAAGCTGGCTGGGGATTTCTGGGAATAGAAGTTCATCCATCTTAAAGCAAGCTGGCTGGGGATTTCTGGGAATAGAAGTTCATCCGTCTTAAAGCAGGCTGGCTGGGGAATTCTGGGAATTGAAGTCCACCCATCTTAAAGCATGCTGGCTGGAGATTTCTGGGAATTGAAATCCATCCGTCTTAAAGCAGGCTGGCTGGGGAATTCTGGAAATTGAAGTCCACCCATCTTAAAGCAGGCTGGCTGGGGAATTCTGGGACTTGAAGTCCATCTGTCTTAAAGCAGGCTGGCTGGGGAATTCTGGGGCTTGAAGTCCACCGGTCTTAAAGCATGCTGGCTGGGGAATTCTGGGAATTGAAGTCCATCCGTCTTAGAGCATGCTGGCTGGGGAATTCTGGGAATTGAAGTCCACCCATCTTAAAGCAGGCTGGCTGGGGAATTTTGGGACTTGAAGTCCATCCATCTTAAAGGAGGCTGGCTGGGGAATTCTGGGACTTGAAGTCCATCTGTCTTAAAGCAGGCTGGCTGGGGAATTCTGGGATTTGAAGTCCATCTGTCTTAAAGCATGCTGGCTGGAGATTTCTGGGAATTGAAGTCCATCCATCTTAAAGCAGGCTGGCTGGGGAATTCTGGGACTTGAAGTCCATCTGTCTTAAAGCAGGCTGGCTGGGGAATTCTGGGACTTGAAGTCCATCTGTCTTAAAGCAGGCTGGCTGGGGAATTCTGGGACTTGAAGTCCAGCAGGCTTAAAGCAGCCAAAGTTGAGAAACCCTGTTCTAGAGAGATGGCAATAAAGCTAATCTCTTGGGACAGGCAAAGGAGAAATTGTACCTTTCAAGTCAGACGTTTTTCAAAAAGTTACGAAACTTGGTGTGGGTGTCAAGTTCACCTGAGCAGTCACAAGTTGCGCAACCAGTGGGTGAACATCCTGTCTCCGGTTCTCTTAAGAACACAGGGCAATATATCTCAGAAGGCTGAAATTTGCCTCCCATTTCCCAGGGCTTTTTTTTTTAGATATTGTTAGTTTAAGAGTTGCTGCGTCAACCGCAAATGCATTTCTTAAAACGGGATTTTTCTTCGATCGATGTTCTACATCCAGGCTAATATTCTACAGCAGTGGTTCTCAACCTTTTTAATGCCGCGACGCCCAACCGGTTGTAAGTCGAGGACTACTCAACCGGTCGTAAGTTGAGGACTACTCAACTGCTGCAGCACCGTTTGCAGAATGGGACTTTTGGCGGGCTCAGCAGGGCAGAGACAACCTGGACAATTCCTATTGGCTTTGGAAAGCCAATAGAATTAGACTCTATTCAAGAGCGTCTATTCTATTGGCTTTCAAAAGCCAATAGAATAAAAGGGAGGAGCACAGCTAAGGAAAAGGGGGGGAAAATGGCGGACTGCGTTGTTTGGCGACCCCCGAGAAATGGTCGTTCGACCCCAAATGGGGTCCCGACCCACAGGTTGAGAACCACTGTTTTACAGATTTGGTGGGTGGGTGGGCTCTTGTACAGGTGGTCCTTGCGCAAAAGGGGATCACGTGACCCCCGGGGCGCTGCGACCGCCGTAAATGTGAGTCAGTTGCCGAGCGTCCGAATTTTGATCACGTGACCGTGAAGGGGGGGGTGCAGTGACAGTCGTAAGTGTGAAAAACGGTTACTGTTGTAGCTTTGAATGGTGACTAAATGAGTGGACGTAAGTTGAGGACTCCCTAGATTTCAGCTTTTCACCGGGACCTTGGGGTGGTTTCTGTGGCAATCGGTCTTCACGTTGTTTCTGGAACAATGACCCTGCCAGGTGGGCTCTCCCTTGGATTGTTTCCAAGGTGGGTCTCCTCAAGCTAGGCCAACGTCTTGACCACCAGCCAGGTGGGCACCAATGTCCTCTGCAAAAGAGTGGCTTTTTAATTCCCCCCCCCCAGGTGCCAGGAAGGGTTTTGGGCCCGAGAAAGGCAGGTGTGGCTGTTCCTTCTGGACTCCCTGCGGGGTTCCAGAAAGGAAGGTGCAATCTGTCCATCGGCTTCTTTGACCTCTGGACTCGCTGACCTCTGCAGCTCTGAAGAAGCTCATGAGAGGGATTAATTCTGGGGACAGGGATTCTCTCTTTCTCTCTCTCTCTGTTTTTCTCTGATTTCTCTCTCTTTCACTGTCTCTGTCTCTCTTTCTTTCTTTCTTTCTTTCTTTCTTTCTTTCTTTCTTTCTCTCTCTTTCTCTCTCTCTGTCTCTCCCTGTCTGTCCGTCTGTCTCTCTTTCTCCTTTTCTCTCTCACCCTCTCTCTTTCTCTCTGTTTTTCTCTGATTTCTCTCTTTCACTCTCTCTGTGTGTGTCTCTCTCTCTTTCTTTCTTTCTTTCTTTCTCTCTCTCTCTCTCTCTCTTGCTTTCTCTCTCTCACTCTGTCTCTCCCTGTCTCTCTGTCTGTCTGTCTCTCTTTCTCTCTTTCTCTCTTTCACTCTTTCTCTCTCACCCTCTCTTTCTCTCTGTCTCTGTGTTTGTCTCTGTCTCTCTTGTCTCTCTGTCTCTCTGTCTCTTTCTCTCTCTTTTCTCTCTCTCTCTCTCTTTTCTCTCTCTCACTTTCCTGCTTTCTCTCTCTCTTTCTCTCTCTCTCTCTCTCTCAGTCTCTATGTCTGTCTCTTCGTCTCTTTCTCTCTCTTTCTCTCTCTTTTCGCTCTTTCTCTCACTCTCCTGCTTTCTCTTTCTTTCTCTCTGTCTCTGTCTCTCATTCTCTTTCTCTCTCTTTTCTCTCTGTCTTTTCTCTCTGCTTTCTCTCTCTCTCACTCTCCTCCTTTCTCTCTCTGTCTCTCTGTCCTGCAACGGATGGAAACCAATCAAGGAGAGAAGCAACCTGGAGTTAAGGAGAAACTTCCTGACAGTGAGAACAATTAACCAGTGGAACCACCTGCCTCCAGAAGTTGTGGGTTTTCCATCGCTGAAAGTTTTTAAGAAGAGACAGGACGACCACTTGTCTGGAATGGTCTCATCTTCTGTCTGAGTGGTGGGTTGGACTAGATGACCTCCAAGGTCTCTTCCAACTCTGTTATTTCATATTCTAGGAACATCATCCCAATTTGCATTGAGCTTATGATTTCATTTGTCCTTCTGCCCCCTCCAATCGTGGATGTGAGGTTGCTCCCAAGCGGCAGTGCATTGTGTATATGAGTGTGTGTGTGTGTGTGTGTGTGTGGGTATGTGTGTGTGTATTGTGTTCTTAATGTTTATCAAAAACATTTTGTCTTGAGGCAATGTGCTCCAAAATGGAACAGCATGTGAGCTAAAACAATAGAAAGAAAGACATTTGATTCATTAGCCCATAGTTGGACCATCAAATGTTTGGAAATAGCCAGTGTCACTAAAAACATCAGCATGTTTATAGAAAAAGCAACAAAGCGGTGGAAATCAGAATAGGTGGTTGGAAGTGAAAAATATGGGATTGTCAAGATCAGGAGAGGCATCAACCGTATTGTTTGTCATTGCCCTGATCCCAGTTTCAGTAACTTTGCAGAAAACAAACCTTGATAATAGCAAAAAAAAAAAAAAAGCTAATAAAATCTCCCATTTGCCTTATATGGATGATCTGAAGATTTCTGGAAAATCAGAATTTTTTTTACAAAGTTTTATTAGTTTATAACACACGATACAATCGAAATGCAAAATAAACAGCTGGAAAGATGGGGGAGAGGAAAGGGAGTAGAAAAGTGAGGTAAGGGAGAAAAAAAGTGTTTAAAAAAGGCACTGACTTTGGGCTTTCTGTAGTGCAATAGAATAACAACTTTAAACCTCCACCAAGTCTTACTTTTGCAAAATAACATAAACTAGCCATTTCAGTATAATCGACTCTGTCAATAATTGGTAAAGTCCACAATCAAAATTTCATTTTCCCCCCTCATCTCAAGAACAAAATCTAGAAGTGGTTTCCATGTGCCAATAAAAGTATTTGTATTTTTTTTTCTTTAATCCGTTCAGTCAGTTTAGCTACCTCTGCTGGCTCCATCAGTCTTTGTAAAATAAATAAATAAATAGAAATAGTTTACAAAAACGGTGAGAATTTACAGAACAGAACAGAATAGAATAAAATAGAATAATAGAAAAGAAGAGAAGAATGAATAGAATAGAATAGAATAGAATAGTATAGGAGAGGAGAGGACAGGAGAGGAGAGGAGAAGAGAAGAATGATGAATAGAAGAGAGTAGAATAGAATAGAAGATGGAATAGAATAGAGTAGAGTAGAGTAGAAGAGAAGAGACGAGATGAGAAGAGAAGAAAATAATGAAGAGAAGAGAATAATGATGAATAGAATAGAGTAGAATAGATTAGAATAGAATGGAATAGAAATAGAATAGAATAGAATAGAAATACAGAATAGAATAGAATAGAATAGAATAGAGCTGGAAGGGATCTTGGAGGTCTTCTAGTCCAGCCCCCTGCTCAAGCAATATGCAAACACGTCCTGGCTGTCCAAAGACATGACCCACTGTCCCTCATGTCTGTCCACAAAGATTCAGAAGGACACATGTTTGATCTAACCGGGACCACAGTTGTCACCCAAGCGAAATCAAGGAGAGAAAGAGAATTTGACAATAAGTCAATAAATGGACACATGGTCATCCATCCAATCGACCAACCGCTGAAAACGAAAGAGCTACTTCAACCGCGATCCCGAAGGCAGCGTTTAAAAATGAACAAACAGGTCTCTGCAAGATCAGTGATCTTGTTAAATGGCTGAATGGCTGAATATCCGAGCGAAGGAGATTATTAGAATACGACATCCAGTTTTGATCACCACAATGCAGAAAAGATGTTGAGACTTTAGGAAGAATGCAGAGAAGAGCCACAAAGATGATCAGGGGACTGGAGGCTAAAGCATATAAGGAACGGTTGCTGGAATTGGGGATGTCTAGTTTAATGAAGAGAAGGACGAGGGGGGACAGGATAGCAGTCTTCCAGTATCTCAGGGACTGCCCCAAAGAAAAGGAAGTCAAGCTATTCTCCCAAGCGCCTGAAGGCAGGACGAGAAGCAACAGATGGAAACTCATCAAGGAGAGAAGCAACCTGGAACTAAGGAGAAACTTCCTGACAGTGAGAACAATTAATCAGTGGAACCACCTGCCTCCAGAAGCGGTGAATGCTCCAACACTGGAAGTTTTTAAGAAGAGACTGGACAGCCATTTGTCTGAAATGGTATAGGGTTTCCTGCCTGAGCAGGGGGTTGGACTAGATGACCTCCAAGGCCCCTTCCCACCCTGTTCTTCTCTTATCCTGAGATACTCAAGTCTTGCAACCATTTGTAGAAAGAGAGCCGCGTTAGGGTAACCAGAAATCAGGCGGAGTCTGACAGAATCTTGACTGGCTTAAACCTTTAATGACATATCAGAAGCTCGCCAGGATAATTCATTCGGCGATCCGACGATCCGGTGTTCCAGGGCATTTAACCAAAACAGACAATTGCCTGGAGGGAGGATCTAGTTCTGTCTGGAAGATAAAAAGCCTCCCTCACCGTTTCTGCTTTTCATTTTACGCAGGTTTCTGCTTTGGGCTTTGCCTACGGCAGAGATAATTTTCTCACCCGTCCCTTCTTCGGTGAGCAGAAGCACAGACAGTCCTCCAGATACGACTTGGCTCGGGACCGGCATTTCCGTTGCTAAGCGAGGCGGTTGGTTCAGTGAGTCGTGCTGATTTTGTGATCTTATTTTTTTTATTTATTTTTTGGGGCCACGGTTGTTGAACAAAACCCATGCAGTTGTTGAGGGGAAGATGGAAAGTTAGCAGGTGTGTGTGTGTGTGTGTGTGTGTGTGTGTGTGTGTGTGTGTGTGTTGAATTGCACAAAAGAGCCCTTGATTCTTGCAGCCATCAGGAAGCGATTGGCAGAAATGAAACTTTTAAGATCTGAAACTCGTCGGACTAGTTTTTTTTTCTTGTTGTTGTTTTTTTGTAATAAGAAGCCTAAACTAGACTTTTGCTATTAGGGAAGTCGACAAAATCTTGAGGTTAATTGCATCTTGCGGTTCAGTAGTCATAAAAGGGAGCGTTTTAGCCTGCAAAGAGCAAGTCGCATTGAATGCAACGGGACTTGGGTTTGAAGGAATGAACAGCGTTTTGTGTCGGTGTGTAACCGATCTCACCCAGTTGTGCAAATTTGCACCAAGTGATCCATCAGCTTTTGTTTGGCGGCTGGCAGGAACCTTAAGTGTTCCCACCAAGCTGGTTCATAACAACCTGCCTAGTCCAGGAAAGGCATGAATTATAATATTTAAGGCTGATCTCTTAGAGGAGAAAAAAATATTTTTCCCCGGTGTCCTGTTTGTCAATAATAACAATAATAATAAAACAACAGCAATAATAATAGAAAGACTGTGGCAAAAGCAAGCAAGGGTAGTACCAATAGTCATAGGTGCCTTGGGTGCAATCCCAAAACAACTGGAGCACCACTTGAACACCATTGGCATTGACAAATTCGCCGCTAGTCAATTGCAAAAGGCGGCCTTGCTAGGAACTGCTTCCATCCTGCAACGATATCTGTAATACCATCAAACATCCACATCTGCCTATCCCAGGTCCTGGGTAAGGACTCGATAGGTAGACAAAATGCCAAATCCAGTCTGAACATCTGGCTGACTGTGCGATTATCAATAATAATAATAATAATAATAATAATAATAATAATAATAATAATAATAATAGAATTGGAAGGGACCTTGGAGGTCATCTAGTCCAACCCCCTGCTCAGGCAGGAAACCCTATACCATTTTGGACAAATGGCTGTCCAGTCTCTTCTTAAAAACTTCCAGCATTCCCAGCTTCTGGAGGCAGGTGGTTCCACTGATTAATCATTCTCACTGTCAGGAAGTGTCTCCTTAGTTCCAGGTTGCTTCTCTCCTTGATTAGTTTCCATCCGTTGCTTCTTGTCCTGCCTTCAGGGGCTTTGGAGAACAGCTTGACTCCCTCTTCTTTGGGGCAGCCCCTGAGATACTGGAACACTGCTATCATGTCCCCCCCTCGTCCCCCCTCGTCTTAACAGAATAACTGAGTAACAGAGTTGGAATGCATCTTGAGATCATCTAGTCCAGCCCTCTGCAGAGGCGGGAGACCCTATACCATTTCAGACAAACTGATGTCCCATCTCTTCTTGAAAATCTCTCGTGGTGGAACACCCACATCTTCTGAATTCCCCAGAATTCTGGGAATTGGAGTCCACAGGCCTTAAAGTGGCCAAGTTTCAGAAACACACACTAAGAGGGGAACAAACCCTACACCCTTAAAAGCTGTAATGCTTTGCAAGAGGGGGCAAGTTTTCCAAACACACACCTGGAGGCCAGGTATGACTGTTATCGGGTTACTAAGAAGATTGGGAAAGAACAGCGAGGTAAACAGGAACCGGATCGGCTGGGGAAAAAAAAAAAAGACTTTGGTGGACAATCTTGAGATTAGGCATAAAAGAAAAAGGAGTAGTGCTTCCAGTGCACAATGCAGGAACAAAATAGGATCTGTTATAAGCTCCTCTGAGTGCTTTGTAAGTCGAGGTTTCCTCTAACACAAGGTGGAGAGGACCACCGCACCACTGTAAGGCCACATTTGGAATCCTTCATCCAGTTTTGGTCACCACGATGTAAAAAGGATGTTGAGACTCTAGAAAGAGTGCAGAGAAGAGCCACAGAGATGATCAGGGGACTGGAGGCTAAAATATATAAGGAACGGTGGCTGGAATTGGGGATGTCTAGTTTAACGAAGAGAAGGACGAGGGGGGACAGGATAGCAGTCTTCCAGTATCTCAGAGGCTGCCCCAAAGAAGAGGGAGTCAAGCTGTTCTCCAAAACGCCTGAAGGCAGGACAAGAAGCCACGGATGGGAACTAATCAAGGAGAGAAGCAACCTGAAACTAAGGAGAAACTTCCTAACAGTGAGGACAATTAACCAGTGGAACAACCTGCCTCCAGAAATGGTGAATGCTCCAATACTGGAGGTTTTTAAGAAGAGACTGGACAGCAATTTGTCTGAAATGGGATAGGGTTTCCTGCCAGACCAGGGGGTTGGACTAGATGACCTCCAAGGTCTCTTCCAACACCGTTATTCTGTTCTTCGGTTTTATGGCAAGGTAAATTCTTTTTTCCCCCATTTTATCGCTAGCCTCTGTTGTACCCTGCTAGCAGTCTCCCCAGTTGGACAACAATATTGGAAAATAAATAAACACGGAGAGTAAAAAAAAAAAAAGATCATGAGTGACCTGGAAGTTTTCTTTAAAATTGCATTAATTTGGTATTTATATAGCCGGTTTTACTCCAAAAGTCACAACAAAATCCTTATCGCAACCATACAAAAAAAAATCAAATGCATGAAAACAATAATAACAGTAAATCAGGAATAATCAAGCCTGTTCTATCAAGATGTAGACTAGGAGTCTTCAGACTTGGCCTTTGATGACTTGTGGACTTCAGCTCCCAGAATTCCCTAGTCAGCACGGATGGACTTGCCTTAAAATTCCTGTCAGCATGGATGGACTTCAACTCCCAGAATTTCCCAGCCAGCATGGATGGACTTCAACTCCCAGAATTTCCCAGCCAGCATGGATGGACTTCATCTAAAATTCCTGTCAGCATGGATGGACTTCAACTCCCAGAATTTCCCAGCCAGCGTGGATGGACTTCAACTCCCAGAATTCCCCAGCCAGCATGGGGTGGACTTCAACTCCCAGAATTTCCCAGCCAGCATGGATGGACTTCATCTAAAATTCCTGTCAGCATGGATGGACTTCAACTCCCAGAATTTCCCAGCCAGCGTGGATGGACTTCAACTCCCAGAATTCCCCAGCCAGCATGGGTGGACTTCAACTCCCAGAATTCCCCAGCCAGCATGGATGGACTTCATCTAAAATTCCGGTCAGCATGGATGGACTTCAACTCCCAGAATTCCCCAGCCAGCATGGATGGACTTCATCTAAAATTCCTGTCAGCATGGATGGACTTCAACTCCCAGAATTTCCCAGCCAGCATGGATGGACTTCATTTAAAAATTCCTGTCAGCATAGATGGACTTCATCTAAAATTCCTGTCAGCATAGATGGACTTCATGTAAAATTCCTGTCAGCATGGATGGACTTCAATTCCCAGAATTCCCCAGTCAGCATGGATGGACTTCAACTCCCAGAATTCCCCAGCCAGCATGGATGGACTTCATCTAAAATTCCTGTCAGCATGGATGGACTTCAACTCCCAGAATTCCCCAGCCAGCATGGATGGACTTCATCTAAAATTCCTGTCAGCATGGATGGACTTCAACTCCCAGAATTTCCCAGCCAGCATGGATGGACTTCATTTAAAAATTCCTGTCAGCATAGATGGACTTCATCTAAAATTCCTGTCAGCATAGATGGACTTCATGTAAAATTCCTGTCAGCATGGATGGACTTCAATTCCCAGAATTCCCCAGTCAGCATGGATGGACTTCAACTCCCAGAATTCCTCAGCCAACATGGATGGACTTCATCTAAAATTCCTGTCAGCATGGATGGACCAACTCCCAGAATTCCTCAGTGAGCGTGCCTGGCTGAGGAATTCTGGGAGTTGAAGTCCACAAATCATCAAAGGGCCAAGTTTGAAGACCCCTGATGTAGACTAATAAAACTTTGCTAAGGTTGAAAATCCAGTGAAATAAAATAGTACAGGTATTGCTCAACCTAGACCCACTTAAAAAAAGTGACACAGAGAGGACCACTTCTCATACTTATGACTGTTGCAGTATCCCTGTGATCACATGATCAAAATTCATTCGCTTAGCCACTGACTCGTATTTACGACCGTTGCTGTGTCCCGGAGGGTCACATGATCCCCTTTTGCGACTTCCTGACGATCAAAGTCAATGGGGAAGCCAGATTTGCTTAAGAACCCTGTGACTCACTTAACAACGGCAGTGATTCCTTTAACGACTGCGGCAAGAAAGGTCATAAACTGGATCAAACCTTAAGACCTGCCCTGCTTGGCATTGGAAATTGTGGGCTCCGTTGTGATGGTTTGTCGAGGACTACCTGTGTTTGAATATCTCCTGAGGATCACAAAGGAGGAAGATGGTCAAACTTTGGGGGGGGGGGGCTCCCTAGAGGAGGCCTATGGTCTTGCCCACCTCCAGGTGGCTGCGGAGGCCCTTCCCCCCAAATACTCACTAGGCGCAGGGGTTCTCAACCTTGGCAACTTTAAGACTTGTGGACTTCAACTCCCAGAATTCTTTGCTGGCTGAGGGATTCTGGGAGTTGAAGTCCACAAGTCTTAAAGTTGCCAAGGTTGAGAACCCCTACGTGACTAGGGAGTCAGTACTGTTCTCTCGGGAAGTGGCTGATATTCTGAAAATAGAATATAGAGAGAGTAGAATACAGAGCAAAACAGAACAGAATAGAATTATAGACTAGAATTAGATAATAACAGAACAGAAGTAGAATAGAATAGAGTAGAAATATAGAATAGAAATATAGAATAGAATAGAAAATAGAATAGAATTCAATAGAGAATAGAAAACAACAGAGCACAACAGAATAAAAATATAAAATAGAATAGAATAGAAATATAGAATAGAATAGAAATGAAATATAGAATAGAATAGAAATATAGAATAGAATAGAAATGAAATATAGAATAGAATAGAATAGAGAATAGAAAACAACAGAGCACAACAGAACAGAATAGGAATATAGAATAGAATAGAATAGAATAGAATAACAGAATTGAGGGAGATCTTGGAGGTCATCTAGTCCAACCCCCCCCCCTGCCCAGGCAGGAAACCCTATACCAGTGGTGGCGAACCTATGGCACGGGTGCCAGAAGCGGCACTCAGAGCCCTCTCTGTGGGCACGCGCGCCGTCGCCCCAGTCCTGGGTCTTCAGCTGGGTTTTATAAAACCTTTTCGCTTTAGGCCTCCGCCGCCATGTGCAAAAAAAAAAAAAAAAGATTCAATCAATCAGTCAATTTCAACTTCTCGCAGGGGAAAAAAAAGATCTTGCAAAGTTGGAATTGATTGATTGAACTTTTTAGTCCCACCCAGTCTGGCATTACCACTGCAGCCACGCCCACCCAATGGGTCACACCCACCCAATGGGCCACGCCCACACGGCACCCGACGATGCGTAAGTGGGTTTTGGGTTGCAGTTTGGGCACTCGGTCTTTAAAAGGTTTGCCATCACTGCCTTATACCATTTCGGACAAATGGCTGTCCGGTCTCTTCTTAAAAACTTCCAGTGTTGGAGCATTCACCGCTTCTGGAGGCAGGTTGTTCCACTGGTTAATTGTTCTAACTGTCAGGAAGTTTCTCCTTGGTTCCAGGTTGCTTCTCTCCTGGATGAGTTTCCATCCGTTGCTTCTTCTCCTGCCTTCTGGTGCTTTGGAGAACAGATTGACACCCGCCCCCTTCTTCTTTGTGGCAGAACCTCAGAGCTTGGAAGATGCTATCGTGTCACCCCTGGTCCTTCTCTTCATTAATTTCCTTCTCTTTTGCTCCACCAGCATCGGCCCAAGAGCACGATGGCAGCTAACTACACGGAGACCTGGTTCCAGATGCTGGAGGTGATGCTGAAGGCCCTCAACCGTACCGTCTCCCGCGTGGAGCCCTGTCCTCGACTGAGCAACGCCGACGAGGAGGAGAAAGACAGCTACGCCTACATGTACATCCTTTTCATGATGCTCCTGTTCGCCCTGACCGTTGGCAGCCTGATCCTCAGCTACACGCGGTCCCGAGAAGTGGACAAGCCGAGCGATCCCTACCACATGTACATCAAGAACCGGGTGACCATGATTTGAAGGAGGAGGGGGAGGAGGAGGAGGAGGAGGGAAGGAGAAGGAGCCACGGACTCCTCCCTCCGTGCCTTTTGGGAATGACGGGGAGCTCTTTTGCAGCGTGTGTCGAGTCTCGAACTCAGGGCTTGAGCAACGTCTGAGCAGGAACATGAAAATCTGGGGGATTCGGAGAGCAGGGCCTGCAAAGAGGCCCAGCCTGAAATTCCCTGCCTTAAACTAGCCAGGGATAAAGTTTTAAAAACTTTCCTAATGGAAAACTTGATTGATCTGCCTCTTCCGATCAATAAACCAGTAGGAAAGGAGGAAGAGCTCAAGGTATTTATTTGTCGACCCGTTTCTGAGTCACCGCAATCCCCACCTTTAAAAATTGGGGTGGGTTACTGGGACAGGAGAATAATAATAATAATAATAATGAGGAGGAGGAGGAGGAGGACGACGACAACGACGACTTTGGAAGGGACGTTGGAGGTCATCTAGTCCAACCCCCTGCTCAGGCAGGAAACTCTATACCATTTCAGAGAAATGGCTGTCCAGTCTCTTCTTACAAACCTCCAGTGTTGGAGCATTCACCGCTTCTGGAGGCAGGCTGTTCCACTGGCTAATTGTTCTAACTGTCAGGAAGTTTCTCCTTAGTTCCAGGTTGCTTCTCTCCTTGATTGGTTTCCGTCTGTTGCTTCTTGTCCTGCCTTCAGGCGCTTTGGAGAATAGCTTGACTGCCTCTTCTTTGGGGCAGCCCCTGAGATACTGGAACAAGATTGTGGTGTGTGTGTGTGTTTTTCTCCCTCTCTATCTCTCTCACTTACACATACCACACAGAGATGCCTCTGAGCCTAAAATGCCACCATCCTGCTGATTTGCTTAATGACCGTGGCAGAGAACGTTGTCAAGCGAGCCATTTTACAACTGTCGCACATTACCCCCCAATGATGGCCAGGCTCCATTATGGTCGTAACCTGAGGACTAAAGGAAGAGCAGGAATTTTTAAAGTTTTTTCAGACCGCAGAACCTGTTACCTCAGGGGTTTTCAAACTTGGCCCTTTGATGACTTGTGGACTTCAACTCCCAGAATTCCTCAGCCAGCGTGCCTGACTGAAGAATTCTGGGAGTTGAAGTCCAGGGGTCTTCAAACTTGGCCCTTTGATGACTTGTGGACTTCGACTCCCAGAATTCCTCAGCCAGCGTGCCTGACTGAAGAATTCTGGGAGTTGAAGTCCAGGGGTCTTCAAACTTGGCCCTTTGATGACTTGTGGACTTCGACTCCCAGAATTCCTCAGCCAGCGTGCCTGGCTGAGGAATTCTGGGAGTCGAAGTCCACAAGTCATCAAAGGGCCAAGTTTGAAGACCCCTATGTTAGCTAGTTAAAAATGAGATTGCAAGACTTGAAGAGTAAGGGACGAAGTGCCTATGGTAGTAAACAGTCTGCATTCGGATGCACTTTTTAATTTTTTTGTAATATCTCACAGAACCCGATCAAGTTCTTGGCATTCCTCAGCCTGCATGTTGGAAAACTCTAGAAAACAGGGGACTCATAAATCTACCTGCTTTAAAACTTTCCCCCATGCATGGATCAAAGAAAAGAACAACCCAATTGATTTATGCATCTTGGGAACCAACTCAAAGTCAATTTATTCCAGAAGTTGGCAGCTAGTTTATGCTTTTCCTTCTGTTTCTTTCGATGTGTCAAAGGTTGGCACTGACAGTTGCCTGGAGGATGGAATTGATTTATTCCAACTTGAATGAATGAAGAAATAAATTTTTGGGGATAAAGAGAAGGGGAGCGAAGTAGAATCAGCCCGTGATTCCTGTCTGCAAAAGAGCAGGATTAAAAAACTAGCAAATTTTGCCCTAGGCCCATCTAAGCAGCTGCAATCCGTGAATACTTTTGAAATCTTTATTTATAGGGTATTCTTCTGAATTCTTCTGGGTTTTCTATCACTTATTATTAAGGTTTTGCAGTCTCGGTTGGATCTGTTCTTCAGGAGGCTGCTTCTAATTAAAGGAAAAAAGAGAGAGAGAAATTATATACATACATAAATACATACATACATACATACATACATACATACATACATACATAAATTTCCTGACAGTTAGAACAATTAATCAGTGGAACTACTTGCCTCCAAAAGCAGTGAATGTTCCAACACTGGAAGTTTTTAAGAAGAGACTGGACAGCCATTTGTCTGAAATGGTACAGGGTTTCCTGCCTGAGCAGGGGGCTGGACTAGATAACCTCCAAGGTCCCTTCCAACTTTATTATTATTATTATTATTATTATTATTATTTACAACCTGCCTACAGAAGCTGTGAATGCGCTAACACTGGAGGTTTTTAAGAAGAGACTGGACAGCCATTTGTCCGAAATGGTATAGTGTTTCCTGCCTGAGTAGGGGGTTGGACTAGATGACTTTGTAGTAAGCAAGTTGGGCTTTTTAAGTCGATAATGTAATATTTATTCAATATTTTATTTATTGAATTGTTTCATTGATGGCCAAATTTTGATTATAATTGTAACTTAAATAATAATAATAATAATAATAATAATAATAATAATAATAATAATAATAATAATAATAATAATAAAGTTAGAAGGGACCTTGGAGGTCATCTAGTCCAACCCCCTGCTCAGGCAGGGAACCCTATACCATTTCCGACAAATGGCTGTCCAGTCTCTTCTTAAAAACCTCCAGTGTTGGAGCATTCACCGCTTCTGGAGGCAGGTGGTTTCACTGGTTAATTGTTCTCACTGTCATGAAGTTTCTCCTTAGTTCCAGGTTGCTTCTCTCCTTGGTTAGTTTCTACCCGTTGCTTCTAATCCTGCCTTCGGGTGCTTTGGAGAATAGCTTGACTCCCTCTTCTTTGAGGCAGCCCCTGAGATACTGGAAGACTGCTATCCTGTCCCCCCTCGTCCTTCTCTTCATTAAACTAGACACCCCCAATTTGACAAAGGGCCCAATCTGGGGCCTTTGGCTGGAAAACAGAACGAAGGGATCAATATTCGTTTCAGAGCAAACAAATAAGAAATAAAAAGAGTTGTAAATGCCTATGGAAATGATTATTCCAAAGGTGCTTTGTTTTTCTTTCCATGAGGCAACTGGACTTCCTTGTTGTTTTTCTTTCTTTTCTTTCTCATCCAAAGAAGCTTCTCCAGCTCTGACTGGATGGTGGGGAATGGAAGGATTTATACTCCTTGCAGACCGCTGGTCGTTTACCTTCTTTTAGAGAGTTTGTAGATTTACCTGTGTCCTCAGGGTCACCTGAGTGGTGCAAATGGGTGTGGAGCCTTCTCGGAACTGCTCAAAGGTCTGTGTTGTAAACAGAGATAAGTGGTGTTGTATCCCTCCCCCAACACACATGCACACTTCAAATCCACGAATACACTAAGGCAGACGCTTGTCCACCCCACGGACAGAACGCCCAGACACAAACCGAGCAACGTGGTGTATGCTGTACAATGCAGCGAGCCCCGTGCAGATCTGCACATTGGGGAAACGAAACGACCACTTCACAAACGCACAGCGCCACATCGGGGAACAAACCCATCAGCGGTCCGTCCGTCTGCCTTTAAAAGACAAAAGCCACTTTTTTTGAGGGCAGCAAAGTCCACATTTTGGACAGAGAGGACCGCTGGTTTGAAAGAGGGGTGCAAGAGGTCAAAATGGAGCAGACCTCCCTCAATAGAGGGGTGGGGGATATGACATCCTCTATCTCCAGTCTACAACACGGTCCTTTCAGCAGTCCCAAGGAGGCCCACGCCCATTTGCACCACTCCGGTGACCCTGAGGACTCAGGCGAACCTCCCAGTGGCCTCAATGACCCTCTAACAGAATGCAAATGACCACTTTTTCTGCAAGGAGTATAAATCCTGCCATTCCTCACCATCCAGTCAGAGCTGAAGAAGCTTCTTTGGAGGAGAAGTGAAACGTCTTCAAAGAAAAGACTCCACACCCATTTACACCACTCAGGTGACCCTGAGGGGACAGATAAGCCTCCAAATGGCCTCAACGACTCTCTAAAAGGATGCAAATGACCAGCTGTCTGCAAGAAGGATAAATCCTTCCACTCTCCGCCATCCGGTCAGAACTGAAGAAGCTTCTTGGATAAGAAGGGAAATGGCTTCAAAGCAAAACAACAAACCCAGTTGCCTCCTAAAAAAAATAATAATGCACTTTTGGGGAAAAGAGTTGTAGCTTTTATAACCACTACATGCTGTTCCTGGATTGGCCACACGAGGGCAGCAATGACTAATTTTGTTATTTTCCAGATTTTTTTGTTTGTTTGTGTGTTTTTGGTGTTTAGAATAGACTAGACTAGACTAGACTAGAATAGAAATTAGAACAGAATAGAATAGAATAGAAATAAGAATAGAATAGAATAGAAATACAGAATAGAATAGAAATAAGAATAGAATAGAAAATATGGAATAGAATAGAAATACAGAATAGAACACAATAGAATAGAATAGAAATACAGAATAGAATAGAAATACAGAATAGAATAGAATAGAAGTACAGAATAGCATAGAATAGAATAGAAATAAGAATAGAATAGAATAAAAAATATGGAATAGAATAGAAATACAGAATAGAATAGAATAGAATAGAATAGAAATACAGAATAGAAATACAGAACAGAATAGAACAGAATAGAATAGGAATAGAATAGAAATACAGAATAGAAATACAGAATAGAATAGAATAGAATAGAATAGAATAGAATAGAGCTGGAAGGGACCTTGGAGGTCTTCTAGTCCAGCCCCCTGCTCAGGCAGGAGAACCTATATCATCTCAGACAAATGACTGTCCAGTCTCTTCTTGATGGAGCGCCCACGATTTCTGGAGGGAAGCTGTTCCACTGGTTAATTGTCCTCACTGTCAGGAAGTTTCTCCTTAATTCCAGTTAGCTTCTCTCTTTGATCAGTTTCCAACCCTTGTTTCTTGTCCTTCCCTCTGGTGCTTTGGAGAATAGCTTGACTCCCTCTTCCTTGTGGCAGCCCCTCAGTTATTGGATCACTGCTATCATGTCTCCCCTATTTCTTCTTTTCTTTACTTTGTGTTTGTGTGTGTGTGTGTGTGAGTGTGAGTGCACGCGCGCGCGGGCAGGCACACAGGAAACCATGAAGCTGATCTTACCACGATGAAGTTCCTTGCTCTGCTCGCCAGCAGATTCCCAGTTGTTTTAATTCCCAAAAAACTTCCTGCGGTTCCCAATTCTCTAGCAAAGAAGGGCAAGAATTGCATCACAACTCTGAAAGCCCTTGCTCGTTGCAGCTGTCAGTAGTCCTCACTTAATAACCGGTTGCTACTTATGACCTAGTTCCAAAGTTAGGACCACTGCAATGCCCCTTGTGGTCATTTCCCCTTACAACTGACCACAGAGATGCTGCAACTTGCCTATTTCCTCCCATCTCCCATGGGGTCCCGGAGGCCTCCCCATCCCTGGGTCCCCAGGTAGCCTTCTCTTTACCCACCATCACCCATCAGGATTTCTGGAGCTCCAGAGTTTTCTGCAGCACTTTGCAATCTGGGCACCCATGTGGTGTTACTCCAGATGTGGCGGCCATTGGTCGATTGGCTGCATTGACTTCCGGTCACTCGGAAAATAATGGAACGGAATGGAACGGAACGGAACGGAACAGAACAGAACAGAACAGAATAGAAAATATAGAATAGAATGGAATGGAATGGAATGGAACGGAACGGAACAGAATAGACTAGAATAGAAATATGGAATAGAATAGAATAGAATAGAATAGAATAGAATAGAATAGAATAGAATAGAATAGAATAGAATAGAAAATATGGAATAGAATAGAATAGAATAGAAAATATGGAATAGAATTAGAATAGAATAGAATAGAATAGAATAGAATAGAATAGAATAGAATAGAATAGAATAGAAAATATGGAATAGAATAGAATGGAATGGAATGGAATGGAATGGAACGGAACGGAACAGAATAGAATAGAAATATGGAATAGAATAGAATAGAATAGAAAATATGGAATAGAATAGAATAGAATAGAATAGAATGGAATGGAATGGAATAAATAGAAATATGTAATAGAACAAAACAGAACGGAACGGAACAGAACAGAACAGAACGTAATGGAATGGAACGGAACGGAACAGAACAGAATAGAATAGAATAGAATACAAATACAGAATAGAACAGAATAGAATAAAATAGAACAATAACTTTATTGTCACTTTGAGTGTACACTAATTGACATATATTAAAATGAAATTTCGTTGCATTCAGCTCTCAAAGGGTCACTATCTCTGATATTCACTACATAAATATGACAAAAATAAATAAATAAATAAATAAATAAATACAGAATTATGCATATACCCACATATATTATATGACACAGAGAAACAACAGTCTAGTTTGGGTTATGGCAGCTACTTCTGCAATCACACCACGTGGCTGTCTGATCTGTTCTGCCCAGTGCTGCGGAAAGCTCCCTTTAACGACCTGCACATTTGTTTAATGACCGCATCAGGGAAAACGGGGTGAGGGGGTGTCTCACTTAATGGCCACCGCGACAGGTAGCCCTGGACCTACGGCCCCAATGAGCTCCCCAAATTTCCAACGTTAAGGCAGTTGTTAAGCGATTTAGGACCTTTCTGGACACCGTTGTTAAGCGAATCACTTCGGTTGTTAAGTGAATCGTGCGGTTGTTAAGCGAAACTTACTTTCCCCCCCTCCCCCATTGACTTGGCTTGGTGGAAGCCGGCTGGGAAGCTTACGAATGGCGATCGCGCGATCCCGGGATGACGCAACCGTCATAAGTACACGTCAGTTGCCGAGCACCCAAAGTTTGATCCCGTGACCACGCGGAGGGTTCAAGGGTCGTAAGTGTGAGGACTGGTCCTGAGTCCCTTTTTCCCCAGCGCTGTTGTAACTTGGGACGGTCACTGAACGAAAGATTGTAAGCCGAGGACCTACCTGAATTTGAGTCTGAGTCGGCGGCTTTCAATCGTCCCGATTCTTTCCGGTCGTTTCCATTCTCCTCTCAATTCGTTCCTCGCCCTTGTAAGTTGCTCCGAGTTGGGGCAGGAGCAAAGCGGACATTTTTCCGAAGAAATGTAAAGGAGTGAGCGCCACTCAGCATGGACATTGACCCGCATCGCCGCAAAATTCACCCTCGCAGATCTAGACACAACCGCGGGACTGGACCACCTCCATCGCCGGCTTTCCCGCGGGGATCCCTTCTGGATCGGAGGTTCCGGATCGGTTCTGCTGCAGCCCTCCGGCCTCTCGGAGAATCCGCTGCCTGGCGTGGTCTGCCTTCTGCCCCCCCCGGCTGTGGGTCAGGTTTGGCGGGCGGGCCCCGACTGTCGCCTCCTGACGTGGCTAGTGACGATCCGGTGGGAGACGGGGGATGATGGGTTCCAGCGATGGGTCAGGGCTGGATCCGGCACTTCCCAGTGTCCCTGCGAGAAGAGGCGCTCTTCCCTGTCCAGGCTGAAGTGGGTCTGGCTTCGCAGCGCGATGGAGGGGCCCCCGCAGGCCTCCTGGACCATCTGCATGGCCTCCATGGCGGCCACCCGGACCGAAGGATCCGGATCGTGCTGCAGTTTGGAAAGGGCTGAAGGAGGGGAAATGGCGGAGGTCAGCAGCTGACGGAGAAGGGGAGTCGACCCCAGGGGTCCTGGGAGCCCTCTGGGCTGGGTAGTTTCCTTGCAGACGTTTCGTGACCCAACTAGGGAACATCATCAGTGCTAGAAGGGAGGAGGAAGGAAGGAAGGAAGGAAGGAAGGAAGGAAGGAAGGAAGGAAGGAAGGAAAGGAAGGAAGGAAGGAAAGAAAGAAAGAGAGAGAGAAAGAAAGAAAGAAAGAAAGAAAGAAAGAAAGAAAGAAAGAAAGAAAGAAAGAAAGAAAGAAAGAAAGAAAGAAAAGAAAAGAAAGAAAGAAAGAAAGAAAGAGACTATGAGGTCCTGGGTGCCCTCTGAGCTGGGTGGTTTTCTTGCAGACCTTTCATGACCCAACTAGGGAACATCATCAGGGCTAGAAGGGAGGAGGAGGAA
This sequence comes from Crotalus tigris, assembly GCF_016545835.1. Lineage (NCBI taxonomy): Eukaryota > Metazoa > Chordata > Lepidosauria > Squamata > Viperidae > Crotalus > Crotalus tigris. Next base: position 314,884 of record NW_024097188.1, read on the forward strand.
GGAAGGAAGGAAGGAAAGAAGGAAGGAAGGAAGGAAGGAAGGAAAGAAAGAAAGAAAGAAAGAAAGAAAGAAAGAAAGAAAGAAAGAAAGAAAGAAAGAAAGAAAGAAAGAAAGAGACTTGTTGCAGGTACTTACAGATGAATATCAAGTCCCGGTTCTCTTCAGTGATGGCCACAGGATCTGCACACTGAGCAACACAGCCTGCAATAGAGAGAAAGGGAACAGGGAAGGATACCCAGATGTTTGCGCCCACAGCTGGAAGATTTCAAGTCGGGGCTGTGCAGACCGAAATAATATTAGGCCCTTAATGGTCATTTGGGATAAATCCAATACAGCACAGGCCAAATGGCTCAAGGTGGGTGGACTTCAACTCCCAGAATTCCCCAGGCCAAATGGCTCGAGGTGGGTGGACTTCAACTCCCAGAATTCCCTGGGCCAAATGGCTCGAGGGGGGTGGACTTCAGCTCCCAGAATCCCCCAGGCTAAATGGCTTGAGGTGGATGGACTTCAACTCCCAGAATTCCCCAGCTCACCAATAAAGATGGCCGCCGCTCTCCGGATAGCAACCTGGGGACACTGGAGATGATCCAGGCACTGGAGCAAGATGGCGGGGATGGTCTTTACCTTCCAGGACTATCAAAGGACACGAGAGAGAAAGGAAACAATAATTTTTCTCGCCATGGAATCAGGATAACAGCGTTGGGAGGGACCCGAGAGGTCATCCAGTCCAACCCCCTGCTCAGACAGGAGACCTTATGCCATTCCAAACAAATGGCTGTCCAGTTTCTTCTTAAAAGCCTCCAGAGATGGTCCCGAGCTACCACTGTAACAATGATAATAAAGTTGGAAGGGACCTTGGAGGTCATCTAGTCCAACCCCCCCCCAGCTCAGGCAGTAAACTCTACACCCTTTCGGACAAATGGCTGTCCAGTCTCTTCTTAAAAACCTCCAGTGTTGGAGCATTCACCGCTTCTGGAGGCAGGCAGTTCCACTGGTTAATTGTTCTAGTAATAATGATTTTAAAAAAATGGAGGAGAAGCGTGACTCACGATTTGACGGCAGAGGGTCTCTGGGATCAAGGGGTGATCGTGCCAGGCTTTCTTGCTGCTGACCTTCTTCGGAAGTGACCAACCCAGAAAGCGGAAACACTTGACAAGAGCATCTTGACAACCCTGTGGGGACACGGAGAAAAAAAATGGAACCAGTTTTGGTCACCGTACCACAAAAAAGATGTTGAGATGTTTGAAAGAGTCCAGAGAAGAGCAACAAAGATGATCCAAGGCTTGGAAGCTAAAACATATGAAGAACGGCTGCGGGACTTGGGTCTGGCTCGTCTAAAGAAAAGAAGAAATAGGGGAGACATGAGAGCAGCCTTCCAGTATCTGAGGGGCTGCCCCAAAGAAGAGGGAGTCAAGCTATTCTCCAAAGCACCAGAGGGAAGGACGAGAAACAGTGGTTGGAAACTGACCCAAGAGAGAAGCAACCTGGAATTAAGGAGAAACTTCCTAACAGGGAAGACAATTAACCAGTGGAACCACCTGCCTCCAGAAATCGGTGGAGGTTTTTAAGAAGAGACTAGACATCCACCTGTCTGAGACATTCTCCTGCTTGAGCAGGGGGCTGGACTAGAAGACCTCTAAGGTCCCTTCCAACTGTGTGATTCTATGTTGTAGAAGCCCTTGAAAGGTTTGTAGAACTGATATTAACTCTCCATTAGGGATGACATGACAGCACGTTTCCAAATATTTGAGGGGCTACCACAAAGAAGAGGGGGTCAACTTATTTTTCCATAGCACCCAAAGACAGGACAAGAAGCAACGGATTTCAGACAAAGGGCTGTCCAGTCTCTTCTTCAAAACTTCCAGTGTTGGAGCATTCACCGCTTCTGGAGGCAGATGGTTCCACTGGTTAATTGTCCTCACTGTCAGGAAGTTTCTCCTTAGTTCCAGGTTGCTTCTCTCCTTGAGGAGTTTCCATCCGTTGCTTCTTGTCCTGCCTTCAGGGGCTTTGGAAAATAGCTTGACTGCCTCTTCTTTGGGGCAGCCCCTGAGATACTGGAAGACTGCTATCCTGTCCCCCCTCGTCCTTCTCTTTGTTAAACTAGACATACCCAATTCCAGCAACCGTTCCTTGTATGTTTCAGCCTCCAGTCCCCTGATTATCTTTGTTGCTCTTCTCTCATCTTGGAGATCATCTAGTCCAACCCCCTGCTCAGGCAGGAAACCCTACACCATTTCATGTCCTCACTGTCAGGAAGTTTCCCCTTAGTTCTAGGTTGCTTCTCTCCTTGATGAGTTTCCATCCGTTGCTTCTTCTCCTGCCTTTGGGCGCTTTGGAGAATAGCTTGACTCCTTCTTCTTTGGGGCAGGCCCTGAGATACTGGAAGACTGTTATCCTGTCCCCCCTCGTCCTTCTTTTCATTAGACTAGACATAATAATAATAATAATAATAATAATAATAATAATAATAATAAGCCCCCAGTGAGGCACTACCTTGACGTGGTTGTGGGGCTTGTGTACTCTGAGGAAGATGAGAGCTATGCCAGAGGTTCAACCATACTGGACAGGTCTCATCAGAGGAGTCAGACAAAGAGTGTCTCTCCCATAAAAAATATGGTGAGACGTAAATTTCAGAATGCCATACCGGCTCGGACGTCGCCCGGGTTAACAAGGTCCGCACTAGATATTGGAGTTCCTGGATATCTGGTGAAAAATGGGTTACAGGACTCAGGACTGTTGGCTGAGCAACCAGGGCCAGCAGCTGCAGAACTACTGGAAGAAAAGGTGTTTACCCGTCGCAGATACACAGTGATGGAAAACAAAGAAATAATGATCTGTTACTACAGATCAAGTCCAACAAGAAGAAGCAAAAACTGGTGGGATCATAAAATAGAGAAAGTCATAGAAAATGATAAAATTAAACTGCTCTGGGACTTCAGAATTCAAACAGACAAGCACCTGCAACATAACACCCCAGACTTAACAATTGTCGATAAGAAAGACAAAAAAGTCTGGATAGTGGACGTGGCAGTGCCTGGAGATAGCAGAATAGAAGAGAAAGAACTGGAGAAGATAACAAAATACAAAGACCTACAAATAGAAATAGAAAGACTGTGGCAAAAGCAAGCAAGGGTAGTACCAATAGTCATAGGCTCCTTGGGTGCAATCCCAAAACAACTGGAGCACCACTTGAACACCATTGGCATTGACAAATTCGCTATTAGTCAATTGCAAAAGGCGGCCTTACTAGGAACTGCTTCCATCCTGCGACGATATCTGTAATACCATCAAACATCCACATCTGCCTATCCCAGGTCCTGGGTAAGGACTCGATAGGTAGACAAAATGCCAAATCCAGTCTGAACATCTGGCTGACTGTGCGATGATCGATAATAATAATAAAGTTGGAAGGGACCTTGGAGGTCATCTAATCCAAACCCCTGCTCAGACAGGAAACCCTACACCATTTCAGACAAATGGCTGTCCAGTCTCTTCTTGAAAACTTCCAGTGTTGGAGCATTCACCGCTTCTGGAGGCAGGTAGTTCCACTGGTTAATTGTCCCCACTGTCAGGAAGTTTCTCCTTAGTTCTAGGTTGCTTCTCTCCTTGGTTAGTTTCCCTCCATTGCTTCTTGTCCTGCCTTCAGGGGCTTTGGAGAATAGCTTGACTCCCTCTTCTTTGGGGCGGCCCCTGAGATATTGGAACATTGCTATCCCGTCCCTCTAGTCTTTCTTTTTGTTAAACTAGACACCCCCAATTCCCGCAGCGTTCCCCAACTCCGTTCCTCAACTCCACTCACCTTCACAACATCCGGCTCCTCGTCCTGCAGGTGAAGTAACAGTGGGACCAGACTTTGATTAACTTGCTCCTGGATTAGATACTTCTCCTTCTTCTTCACCAAACTCGTAAGCTCAGAAAAGAGAAAGATGGCGGAACTGCGTACTTTAGGGTCTGCCTGCGAAAAAGAAGCAGCATCAGCAGCACCGTGGAGTGTTATGATGCCTGTGGCCTTTGCCCTAACCGGCATAACTTGGCCTGTAGCAGGGAAGCAGATAAACCTATCCTCCTAACGACAACCACACCACTCTGTCTTGTGGTCCCAACATGCAAACACCAGCATCCCTGAGAATCAGACAATGCAACAACTTTGTGATACTTTAAGGCAGGGCTCTCCAAACGGGGCAACTTTTAAGACTCGTGTCCTAGAATCCCCAGAATTTGAGACTCGTGGACTTCAACTCCCAGAATCCCCAGAATGTGAGACTCGTGGACTTCAACTCCCAGAATCCCCAGAATTGGACACTCATGGACTTCAACTCCAAGAATCCCCAGAATTGGACACTCGTGGACTTCAACTCCCAGAATTCCCAGAATTTGAGACTCGTGGACTTCAACTCCCAGAATTCTCAGAATTTGAGACTCGTGGACTTCAACTCCCAGAATTCTCAGAATTTGAGACTCGTGGACTTCAACTCCCAGAATTGCCAGAATGTGAGACTTGTGGACTTCAACTCCCAGAATTCTCAGAATTTGAGATTCGTGGACTTCAACTCCCAGAATTGCCAGAATGTGAGACTTGTGGACTTCAACTCCCAGAATTGCCAGAATGTGAGACTTGTGGACTTCAACTCCCAGAATTTCCATAATGTGAGACTCATGGACTTCAACTCCCAGAATTCCCAGACTTTGAGACTCATGGACTTCAACTCCCAGAATCGCCAGAATGTGAGACTCGTGGACTTCAACTCCCAGAATTCCCCAGCCAGCATGGCTGGCTGGGGAATTCTGGAAATTGAAGTCCACAATCTTAAAGTTGCCAAGTTTGGAGACCTCTGTTTTTTAGGGAAGCGGTCATTCCCACCTCAATTTCTGCCCGATGTTCTCCAGGAGATGTCTTTTTAGTTGAAAATCTGGTTTCTGTTGTTCTGGTTCTAAATATTGATTCAATCTATTGTGCATCTGGGTCTTATGGTGGTTTGTTGACCTGTGTCTCCTTTTGTAGTGGCTAGTATGGGAGAGGAGACCAAGGAAAGCCAACCACAGGAGAAGACCTCAGAGGAAAGAGGACTCAAGGAACCACAGAACTGGGGAGAGGACAGTGTTCATCAGCCTTGACCGCTAAGATGGATAGACTTCAACTCCCAGAATTTAAGACTTGTCAACTTCAACTCACATAACTCTCTAGCCAACATGGCTGGCTGAGGGATTCTGGGAACTGAAGTCCACAAGTCTTAAAGAGACCTTTAAAATGGGTGGACTTCAACTCCCAGAATTCCCCAGCCAGCAAAGCTGGATTTAAGGAGAAACGTCTTGACAGTGAGAACAATTAACCAGTGGAACAGATGTGGTGGGTGCTCCATCCCTGGAGACCTTTAAGAAAAGGCTGGACGGCCACTTGTCTGAAGGGGTACAGGCTCTCCTGCTTGAGCAGGGGGTTGGGCTAGAAGACCTCCGAGGTCCCTTCCAGCTCTAGATTGTGTTGTGATTCCGTGCCAGCCTGTGCTCCCAACAGCGGAGTCCGAGGAATCTGAGGAAGAGGTGGAGGAGGCATTTGAAGGGCCATCGGGGGCAGAGGGAGGCTCGGATGAATTACAGGACTCACAGTTTGATGCAGAGCCTGGGCCCTCCAGTCGTGTTCCTGATGAAGCTCAGCTGTGTGAGGAGAATGAGTCAGACTGGGAGAACTCACAGCTGATGGACCTGCTAATTGATGCTCGCACACGTCGTCAATTAGCGAGAGTAAATCAGCAGCAGTCAATACGGCAACTCCAGAGTAAAAGGAGAAGGCACTGAGAGGCAACGCCTTGGGACTGCTGTATAAAAAGAGGAGGTGTGGGCAGTGCTGGTTGCTGAAGGCAACCGTTTGCAAAGTGCTTCTTGGGATCCTGGTTTGTTCGTCTTGCTTGTGACTACTCTTCTGTTTGTATCGGGTTTCCTGTGGACTAGTTCCTTCATTTGGATTGAGTTTTGCTGTTTGTGTTTTGGACTATTTGGCAAGTTTGTCACCCATATTAAAAGGGGTTTGGTCTACTTTATCAACAGGGGTTTGGTCCTTGTGCCTTTAACGGCAATAGGCTGGGATTGAACAGATTGATTGATTGAGTTGAAGTCCATCCCTTGTGGTCAAGGCTGAGAATCACAGTGATAAGGTCTTGGGAATCCACCTGGGTGAATCATCTTACAGCGCTAAACAACGGAAGGAGCTTCTCTGCCAGAGTTACAACGTCGCTCCTCTGCATGAACTTCAGAACATTTTGGAGGGCGGTGATGGCTTCCAGGATGACCCCGTTGTCCGTTTCCTCCAGGCCAGCCAAGAGGGTGGGCATCAAGGCTTTGACTTCCTCCACCTGCAAACAGGAAGTGCCCATCGTCGTCCGTGCCTTACTGATTGATTGATCTGTCAAATGATCTACATCAGTGGTTCTCAATCTGTGGGTCGGGACCCCATTTGGGGTCGAACGACCATTTCACGGGGGTCGCCAAACAACGCAGTCCGCCATTTTTTTCCCCTTTTCCTTAGCTGTGCTACTCCCTTTTATTCTATAGGCTTTTGAAAGCCAACAGAACAGACTCTCTTGAATAGAGTCTAATTCTATTGGCTTTCAAAAGCCAATAGGAATTGTCCAGGCTGTCTCTGCCCTGCTGAGCCCGCCAAAAGTCCCATTCTGCAAACGGTGCTGCACCCGTTGAGTAGTCCTCGACTTACGACCGGTTGAGTAGTCCTCGACTTACAACCGGTTGGGGGTTGCGGCATTAAAAAGGTTGAGAACCACTGATCCAGATTTTCATCTGACTCTCCAAATGACGTTCTCAACACATAAATAACTTAGCTAGCTCTGGAATGGATCTCCAGATAGTAACCCTTGACTTAACGACTGCGAGTCAGGCCAACATTTCTGTTTGCTAAGTGAGGCAGTTGTTAAATGTGTTTTGCCCCATTTTAGGACCTTTCTTCTCACAGTTACTAAGCGAAAAAACTGCAATTGTTACGGGAGTTGCTTCCCCATTGACTTCGCTCGTCAGAAGGTCACAAAAAGGGATCACGTCAAGCCGGGACCATTGCAACCGTCATAAATATGAGCCAGGTGCCCAAGTGTCACAATTTTGAATACGGTGGGAGGCCGCAACGGTTGTTAAGTGTGGAAAACAGTCATAAGAGCTGAGGTGGCACAGCAGTTAGAGTGCAGTACTGCAGGCCACTTTAGCTGACGGTGTTCAGCAGGTCAGCGGTTCAAATCTCACCGGCTCAAGGTTGACTCAGCCTTCCATCCTTCCGGGGTAGGTCAAATGAGGACCCAGATTGTTGGGGGCAATGTAAATATATATATACATTGCTTACTGGTGTACACCGCTTAGAGAGTGCTTGCACTCAAAGCGGTATATAAGTCTCATAAATAAATAAGTTGCTTTTTTTCCCAGGTTGTTACGTAGACGTTGGGTAGGCTAGGAGAAACATCTCAACAGCTTCTGACATCTCCATTTTTTTTGGGGGGGACATCCTTTCTCAAGCCCTCCCTGGCACCTAGATCTACAGGGAAGAGTAACTTGTGAACGGGGGCCAAAGTGTCTTTTGCCGAAAAACCAAATTATGGGTCTATAATCTGGAATGAAAAACCCCTCCCAACCATTGGGGTCACTTCTCAGCTGCTTCCTCACCTTGTCTGGATGGATGACCAGGATGCCAAGGGCCCGTAGGGCAAGAGAGCGAACATCTGGGCTGGGGTTTTGGGTCCATTCCTCCAGGTTCTCAAAGATCTGTTCTGTGGGAAACTGGTCGATGTCTTGGGAGTGAAGTAGCTGAAGGTCAAAGTGAGAATCCGTCACGAGAGACCGAAGGGATGAGAAGAGGATCAAGTTCCTCAGGGAAAAAAGCAACTTGAGGATGGACAGGATCCGTAGTGGTCAATAGGAGATGTCTTCCCACGGTTCGAATTTATTTTGGTGGCCTCACCTGGAAGAACATCTTCTCAAAGTCAAGGAACCACCAGAAGAAATTGTCTTTTTGGTCTTCAGGGCTGAAATCACTCTTTAGAGGAGGATTGAGTTGGGATTGGGTGAGGGAGTGAGAAAAATCATGAAAGGGGAGAGTAAAATGCAAGAAGGCATGATCTGGAGATCTTTTTTTCATCACCCTAGGCCAGGGGTAGGCAACCTTGGCTCTTTTATGACTCGTGGACGTCAACTCCCAGAATTCCTCAGCCAGCATGGGGGAACTATGGCCCCTTCATGACTCGGGAACTTCAACTCCCAGAATTCCTCAGCCAGCATGGGGGAACTATGGCCCCTTCATGACTTGTGGACTTCAACTCCCAGAATTCCTCAGCCAGCATGAGGGAACTGTGGCCCCTTCATGACTCGCGGACTTCAACTCCCAGAATTCCTGAGCCAGTATGGGGGAACTATGGCCCCTTCATGACTTGGGGACTTCAACTCCCAGAATTCCTGAGCCAGTATGAGGGAACTATGGCCCCTTCATGACTGGGGGACTTCAACTCCCAGAATTCCTGAGCCAGTATGAGGGAACTATGGCCCCTTCATGACTCGCGGACTTCAACTCCCAGAATTCCTGAGCCAGCATGGGGGAACTATGGCCCCTTCATGATTTACAGACTTCAATTCCCAGAATTCCTGAGCCAGCATGGGGGAACTATGGCCCCTTCATGACTCGTGGACTTCAACTCCCAGAATTCCTCAGCCAGCATGGGGGGAACTAGGGCTCCTTCATGACTCGTGGACTTCAACTCCCAGAATTCCTCAGCCAGCATGGGGGGAACTAGGGCTCCTTCATGACTCGTGGACTTCAACTCCCAGAATTCCTCAGCCAGCATGGGGGAACTATGGCTCCTTCATGACTCGTGGACTTCAACTCCCAGAATTCCTCAGTCAGCATAGGGAAATTATGGCCCCTTCATGACTCGTGGACTTCAACTCCCAGAATTCCTCAGCCAGCATGGCTCAGCTTAGAAACCTCTCCCTTCCCCTCAACATGGCTGGCTCAGGAATTCTGGGAGTTGAAGTCCACGAGTCATAAAAGAGCCCAGGTTGCCTACCCCTGGACTAGACCAGGGGTGGACTTCAACTTCAGGTTGCGTGAATAAACATCAAGCTTATTTTTGCTCGCTGAATTGAACGATCTGTGTATGTGTTCTGATTTGAATAGTGAGGTGGATTGTGAGGAGGCCTGTGCGCGGTGCAAAGTAAGCTAGAAATCACACACCTGATTTTTCCCACCCGCTCCTTACCTCGACAAAGAAGGCAATGATTGTCGGCTTGTGCATTTCGCTGCTTTTGCTGAGGACAGAGAATAGCAAATCCAGGACCCTGATAATCTCCGGGCAGCAAAAATGGAGCATGGCTCTGAAAAAGACAAAAGATCCGTTAACAGTTGTTAAGTGAGTCACTGCGTTGTTAAGTTAGTAACACCCTTGTTAAGTGAATCTGGCTTCTCCCATTGACTTTGCTTGCCAGAAGGTTGCAAAAGCGGATCGTGTGACTCGGGACACAGCCACCGTCGTAAATATGAACGAGCTGTCAAGCATCTGGATTTTGATCACGTGCAGCTGCAACGGTCGTAACTGTGAAAAACTGGCCCTAAGCCTCCTTTTCCGGTGCCGTTGCAACTTCAAAATGTTACTAAGCGAACTGTCGTGCGTTGAGGACTACCTGTATTTATCCACTCACCTTTGCACGCTTTCGAACCGCTAGGTTAGGTGGGCAACAGCTGAGGTGAAGACGGGAGCTCACCCATTCTCAGCATGCTCGGGTCTTCAACCTGGGTTGCTTAGCTGCACAGACAACTGGGTGGAGGTGATGTCCACTTTCTGAATCAAAGAACCACACCGTCTTTTGGGGGGGGGGGACAGACTCACCTGGCCAGGAGGGTGCTTCCCTGGAGGAGTTCCCGGCCGCTTTGCAGCATCGACCAGCCTCGCGTCTTCTCCATGAAGGTCACCTCGTACCGGCATCCGATCCGGATGAGCAGCATCTTGATGGCCTCCACGGCGAAACTGAAGGGGCAGAGAAGGATTCGCTCAGGGCTGCTGTTCCTTATACAGGGACTGTTCTGTCCCAGCCCACATGAGTCTTCGTTACACTCACAAGGAGAAGCCCTACCAAACAAGCAGGCTGGAATCGCAGGAAAAACCAATCCCCTTTTATTATTCACAGACCTGAGTCAATGTCCAAGGCAAACAAACACAGTTCATAGAAACTCGATTCCGCAACACGAACGGTTGCTTTCGGCAGTCAGCACCTCTCACACCTTCCCTTTTATGATGCAGCCCAGGTGTGGCTTCCTAATGCCTTCTTCTTTGCCTTTGGAGCCGCCCCATTGCATCCCTCTGTCCTACTCTCTCTGCCTGCTGGCGCTTTTGTGCATCCGGGATTTGTCCCAGCTGTTCTTCATCACTGTCCAACTCAGGCTCCCAGCACAGCTGTGTCTCAGCCTGAGCGCGAGTAGAGGGGCCAGGCTCCTGGTCAGACTGTAAGTCTTGGAGCTCCTCAGAGTCTTCCTCTGACTCTGATGACCCTCCAGGCCGCTCCTCCTCCTCCTCCTTTGATTCCTCAGACTCAGCTGCTGGGTCCACTGGCCGGCGAGGAATCACAACAGGTAGTCCTTGACTTACAACGGTTGATTTAGTGACCGTTCAAAGTTCGACACTGAAGTTCACTGAGTGACCGAAGTTACAACGGCACTAAAAACAGTGACTTATGACCGTCAGGAGATTGACATCCACACACTTGGCAATGAATTGACTCATATTTACGACGGTTGCCATGACCCGAGGGGTCACGTGATCCTCTTTTGTGGCCTTCAGACAAGCAAAGTCAAGGACTACCTCAACTTACAACCACAACTGAGCCCAAAATTTCCATTGCTAAGAGAGACAGCTGTTCAATGTGATTTTGGCCCATTTTACAATCTTTCTTGCCACAGTCGTTAAATGAATCACCGCAGTTGTTCAGTCAGTCGCACAGTTGTTAAGTGAATCCATCTTCCCCCCATTGACTTGGCTTGCCAGAAGGTCGCCAAAGGGGATCCCGTGACCCCCTCCAGGACACTGTGACCATCGTAAATCGGAATCGGTTGCCAAGTGTCCAAATTTTGATCACGTGACCACGGGGAGGCTGCGACGGTCGTTAAGCGTGAAAAACGGTCGTGTGTCATTTTTTTTCCCAACGCTGTTGTAACTTCGAAACGGTCACTAAACAAACCCTGTTGTAAGTCAAGGACTGCTCATAACGCCACAAAGGTTGGGAACGGAGATGGGGAGATGAGGATTCCCTAGGAAGTGGCACCTGACTTGACCTTTGACCTGCCCGCACTGCTGGAGGAAGTCCACGTCGGGCAGGGCGTCCCTCTGACTGCTGAAATGAAGCTCGACAAGGAAGGTCACCAGGAGCTCCGGAAAAAGGCCTCGGATGGTGTCCCTGGATTCCAGGACGGAGATCACCTCGTAGAGAGCCTGGGTTAACTGGAAGGGGGACGGGGGACAAGGAAAGCGGGATGTAATTCCATCAGGATAGAGCTGGTAAAGGGACCTTGGAGGTCTTCTAGTCCAGCCCCCTGCTCAAGCAGGAGAACCTAGAGCAGTGGTTCTCAACCTTTTTAATGCCGCGAACCCCAACCGGTCGTAAGTCGAGGACTACTCAACGGGTGCAGCACCGTTTGCAGAATGGGACTTTTGGCGGGCTCAGCAGGGCAGAGCCAGCCTGGACAATTCCTATGGGCTTTGGAAAGCCAATAGAATTAGACTCTATTCAAGAGAGTCTATTCTATTGGCTTTCAAAAGCCAATAGAATAAAAGGGAGTAGCACAGCTAAGGAAAAGGGGGGAAAAATGGCGGACTGCGTTGTTTGGCGACCCCCGTGAAATGGTTGTTCGACCCCAAAAGGGGTCCTGACCCACAGGTTGAGAACCACTGACCTAGAGCCAGGGTAGGCAACCTTGGCTCTTTTATGACTTGTGGACTTCAACTCCCAGAATTCCTGAGCCAGCATGGGGGAACTATATGGCTCCCTCATGACTCGTGGACTTCAACTCCCAGAATTCCTGAGCCATCGGGGGAAACTATATGGCCCCTTCATGACTCGTGGACTTCAACTCCCAGAATTCCTGAGCCAGCATGGCTCAGCTTGGAAATCTCTCCCTTTCCCCTCAGCATGGCTGGCTCAGGAATTCTGGGAGTTGAAGTCCATGAGTCATAAAAGAGCCAAGGTTGCCTACCCCTGACCTAGAGTCTCAACCTCTTTTTTGCATCGTGGTGACCAAAACTGGAGGCCGTATTCCAAGCGTGGCCTTACCAAGGCCTTGTAAAGTGGTATTAACCCTTCACGTGATCTTGATTCTATCCCTCTGTTAATGCAGCCCAGCACTGTGTTGGCTTTTTTGGCAGCTGCAGCACACGGCTGGCTCCTATTTAAGGGATGGTCCACTAGTTACAAGAGAAGAACAAATCAACGGTCAGCCATTTCGGTGACCCTGAATTTGGCCCAAAGAAGCCCAACTGATGGCACTCTCTCAGTGCAACCAGGACTTAGAACCCAGCTCTCCCTGAAAGAAAGGCAAGGTCCAACTCACAGAGAGGGAGAAGGATGGAGGCTGCAGCTGTGTCTTATGTTGGCTCTGCAGCCTGGTGAGCAAGTTCTCCAGAAGTTGTTCTTCGATCATTTCCTCCGTGGAAAGAGATCGCCACAGCTCAGATGGACTGCTGCCAATGGGAGGAAGGTTGAAGGAAGGGCCAAAGTTGAATGCTTGTTAGAACTTGGTCTCTCTCTCCTTGAGGGGCATGTCACTCACAACCCGTTCTGTCCCAGCCTAGTGTTAAGCTCACAAGGAGAAGCCCCTCTTCCAACAAGCAGGCTGGAACCGCGGGAAAAAACCAGTCCCCTTTTATTATTCACAGACCTGAGTCAACGTCCAAGGCAAACAAACACAGCTCACACAAACTCGATCCGCAACACTAACGGTTGCTTTCGGCAGTCAGCACTTCTCACACCTTCCCTTTTATGATGCAGCCAAGGTGTGGCTTCCTAATGCCTTCTCCTTTGCCTTTGGAGCCGCCCCATTGCATCCCTCTGTCCTACACTCTCTGCCTGCCGGCGCTTTCGTGCATCCGGGATTTGTCCCAGCTGTTCTTCATCACTGTCCAATTCAGACTCCCAGCAAAGCTGTGTCTCAGCCAGAGGGCGAGTAGACGGGCCAGGCTCCTTGTCAGACTGTAAGTCTGGAAGAGCCTTCCTCCTCCTTTGATGTCACTCCAGACCCCTCCTCCTCCTCCTCCTCCTCCTCCTCTGAGTCCTCAGACTCAGGAATCACAACACATCCCTCCCAATGGATGGAAGTGACCTGATTTTTTTTAAAAAAAGCTAATTAAAAAAATAGCTAATGGTGATGGGGTAGTTCACACACCCATACTAAGACAATGTTCAGGTTCTCACATCCATTAGTAATCCAGCCTCATAGTAGCTTAGACCAGCATGTTGTGTGAGCTCAACCTACACATGGTTTTGAAGCTTATAATATTGAACTGAATTTGGCCAAGTGTGATTAGACACACAAGGTATTTGCCTCCAGTGCAAAAGCTCTTAATGTACACACAAGACAGCAGAATAATATCAGTTACGAGGGGGAGGGATAAAGAAGATAATAAGAAGCATAAACAATAATACTACAGCCATACTACATGGGTAAATACACATGGACCTTAGACATACAGAGATACTTAGTAGAAGTACTTAATGTAGTGCCAATGTTATGAAAACTCAACTTTGTTGTCCCCCCCCTCCAAGTAATATGGGTTTAACATATCTGAAACCAGCAATAACATTCCTTACTAGTGACCCAAATTACATGTATGGGTCACAATGAGACATGTTTCCTCCTAAATTGATTGGTTGGATCTGTTAAGGCAGGGGGTCTTCAAACTTAGCCCTTTTATGACACGTGCCTGGCTTAGGAATTCTGGGAGTTGAAGTCCACAACTCATCAAAGGGCCAAGTTTGAAGACCCCTGTGTTAAGGCATCCAAGAAGACTCTAAATCAGAGGTCCTCAACCATGGCAACTTTAAGACTTGTGGACTTCAACTCCCAGAATTCCTCAGCAAAGCTGGCTGAGGAATTCTGGGAATTGAAGTCCACAAGTCTTAAAGTTGCCATGGTTGAGGACTCTTGCTCTAAATGAATTAAATCCCAGTCTAATCTTGTTTTCTCCTGAGGGGGGGGGGGCTCCAAATACATCCTAAACTACAACTCCTGAACATCCTGGGCAGTTCAGGCTGGGAATTATGGGAGTTATCACCACCACACCTCTGAAGGAGGTCTTAGGCCGAGCCTTATGCTTGGGATTGATGTAGGCCCTGTTTATCATGGCAATTTCCAGGCGTGGGGACTTCAACTCCCAGAATTCTCCTCCATGGCCACAGTGGCTGTGGAATTCTGGGAGTTGAAGTCCCCATGCCTGGAAATTGCCAGGTTTGGGAAACTCAAATGAGGAATAACACAAGTTGCCACAGAAACGCAGAAATTGCAACAATTTCCGTACGAGGGCTGGAAGGAGGCATTTGGCACCTGTCTGCTGAGAAGGAATGTTCCAGAAGAGTTGAGATAACGGTGTCTAAATGCTCGGTCCTGCCCGCCAACAGCCCCACCAGCTTCATCAACAGCCTTCTGGTGCTGGGTCGACGGATCAGGTTCAGACGGCTGCAGATCCCTTCTATAATATCGGGGACCTGAAAGGAGAGGACGAGAACGGAGAAAGCTTCAAGAGGAGTTTTTGAATGTAGCCCTGTCCCTCATCCAAGAAATCACTGCTTCCCTCAAAACTCAGCTTCCTCCAAAAAGTTCTGCTATTGCAATATATTCAGTGTGGGGATTCAAATATGTGAACAACCGGTTCTCTGTGTGGACGCCGCTTCCGGAAGTCCATTCTGTGGGCCTGGGCAACCAAAAAATTAACGAAGTGGTGCGAACTGGCTGAATCCCACCACTGAATATAGCAGCGGTTCTCAACCTGCGGGTCGGGACCCCATTTGGGGTCGAACGACCACTTCACGGGGGTCGCCAAACAATGCAATCCGCCATTTTTTTCCCCCTTTTCCTTAGCTGTGCTACTCCCTTTTCTTCTGTTGGCTTTTGAAAGCCAATGGAATAGATTCTCTTGAATAGAGTCTAATTCTATTGGCTTTCAAAAGCCAATAGGAATTGTCCAGGCTGTCTCTGCCCTGCTGAGCCCGCCAAAAGTCCTATTCTGCAAATGGTGCTGCACCAGTTGAGTAGTCCTCGACTTACAACCGGTTGAGTAGTCCTCGACTTACGACCGGTTGGGGGTCGCGGCATTAAAAAGGTTGAGAACCACTGGAATATAGTTTAATGAAGAGAAGGACGAGGGGGGACATGATAGCAGTCCTCCAGTATCTCAGGGACTGCCCCAAAGAAGAGGGAGTCAAGCTCTTCTCCAAAGTGCCTGAAGGCAGGACAAGAAGCAACGGATGGAATCTCATCAAGGAGAGAAGCAACCTGGAACTAAGGAGAAACTTCCTGACAGTGAGAACAATTAACCAGTGGAACCACCTGCCTCTAGAAGCGGCGAATGCTCCAACACTGGAAGTTTTTAAGAAGAGACTGGACAGCTGTTTGTCTGGAATGGTATATTGTAAAGGTGGGGGCCAGGCAAAGGTTGTATGTGGAAAACTGCCCCTCCAACGCCTGTGTGCTTCTTCTTCTCTAGAGCAGTGTTTCCCAACCTTGACAATTTTAAGGCATGTGGACTTCAACTCCCAGAATTCCACAGCCAGCAATGCTGGCTGTGGAATTCTGGGAGTTGAAGTCCACTTGCCTTAAAATTGTCAAGGTTGGGAAACACTGCTCTAGATCTATCTCCCCCCTTCACATTACCATGGCGATGTGAAAGTGCGCAGCTCTGTTTGACCTTGCCTGTCTGATAACAGCTAGCTCGCATCAACAAGATGTTATTGCCATTACTATTCCCTGTTTCTGGCCTCTGGCTTCTATACTCTTGAGGATTGGTTGGGAGTTTAGCCAATGAAATGCTATTGTCACGTAGAAACGTTTGCTGCTTGAAAACACTATATAAACAATAAACTGCTACGTGTGAGTCGCCATTTTTTGCACCCTGCAAGGACTGAGCACTGCTTACTACAGTATATAGCAGGGCTAGGCAACCTCGGCTCTTTTAGGACTCGTGGACTTCAACTCCCAGAATTCCTGAGCCAGCCATGCAGCCCAGCACTGTGTTGGCTTTTTTTGGCAGCTGCAGCACACGGCTGGCTCCTATTGAAGGGATCGTCCAGTAGGACTCCGAGATCCCTCTCGTTCTTCCGTTCAATCCAGTCGCAAAGGAATCCCTGCGTTCAGCCCTCTTGAAGTTATGCAATGCTCTGTATATAAATGGCCTTGAGAAAACAGCCCAATTTAGCAGTGGGTGTAAAGTGGTACCTGGAAAAATACTGGTCCGACAAAGGATGTGTATAAAAAGCAGATGGCCCAACAAAAATGTGGGTTTGTTTTGCTTACAAGACAACTCTTAAATTTAGGATGGCCAGACATCCTGTTCCCAGCTCTGCACATGATATATTACTAACTGCCTGTCACATGGTATATCTCAATTGCTTAACACTTGATATATTGCTGATTGCTAAAAACATTCCAATGTAAACGAGGAGCTATCGATTATAGATCTGTCTAGTAGTTTTTCTATGTTAGAATAAGGACCTATAGAATGTAATGTGACCCGAAAATAACCCCCGCCAGAAAGGGTTATAAAAGTGGTCATCAAAGTACAATCTGAGTTCAGACTGTTTAAGCCAGGATGGCTCTCTGAACCTGCATGCAATAAACTTCCCTTTCCTCAAAGAGCTGATTCAAGTCTTTGATTTCTACAACAGGTGCAGCTGGGTCACCGAGGCATCTGGGAATAGGTGCTGCGAGGGAGGCATCCAGGAGCTTCCCCTGGCTTTGGGGTGGGGGTGGGGGTCTCACTTACCTTTTCTATTTCTGGACCGCAGGTCCTCGCGATGCTGGCGAGAAGAGACTCTGTAGCTGCCAGAGAGAAATTGCTGCAGGCCTCGGTCAGCCCATCCAGGACGGTCAGAAGGAAATCCGTCTTCTCTCTGGGGCTGAAGTAGACACTGAACACCTGGAGAAGGGAGAGCAGGAAGGAGGGGCTTGGCTTGGCTTCTTCCCTTTCCTTTCCCTTCCCTTCCCGTTTCCTTTTCCTTTTCTTCCCTCTCCTCTCCTCCCCTCTCCTTCCCTTCCCTTCCCTTCCTTTCTTTTCTGGTCTTTTCCTTTCCTTTCCTCTCCATTCCTTTCCTTTTCCTTTCCTTTCTTTTCCTTTCCTTTCTTCCCCTTTCCTCTCCTCTCCTTTCCTTTCCTTTCCTCTCCCTTCCTTTCCTCCCCTCCCCTCCTTTCCTTTCCTTCCTTTCCTTTTTCTTTTCCTTTCCTTTCCTTTTTCCTTTTCTTTCTTCCCCTTTCCTCTCCTCTCCTCTCCTTTCCTTTCCTTTCCTTTCTTTTCCTCTCCTCTCCTCCCCTCCCCTCCTTTCCTTTCCTTCCCTTCCTTTCCTTTTTCTTTTCCTTTCCTTTCCTTTCTTTTCCTTTTCTTTCTTCCCCTTTCCTCTCCTTTCCTTTCCTATCCTTTCTTCTCCTTTCCTTCCTTTCCTTTCTTCTCCTTTCCTTTCTTTTCCTTTTCTTTCTTCCCCTTTCCTCTCCTCTCCTTTTCTTTCCTTTCCTTTCTTTTCCTTTTCTTTCTTCCCCTTTCCTTTCCTTTCCTCTCCTCCCCTCCCCTCCCTTCCTCTCCTCTCCTCTCCTCTCCTCTCCTCTCCCTTCTCTTCCTTTCCTTTCCTTTCCTATCCTATCCTTTCTTCCCCTTTCCTCTCCTCTCCTCTCCTCTCCTCCCCTCCCCTCCCTTCCTCTCCTCTCCTCTCCTCTCCTCTCCTCTCCTCTCCCTTCTCTTCCTTTCCTTTCCTTTCCTTTCCCCTTTCCCCTTTCCCCTTCCCCTTCCCCTTCCCAACGTGGGCCTTCATCCATCCCATTTACCTCAGCGACTCTGGAAGGATTTTTGAGAAAAACCATGGGATTCCAGGTCTCCAGAAATTCCTGGTGCTTCCACTTGATGACTTCGGTGTGGACGTTCTTCTGGTCTAACTTTGCAACTGGCACACAGAGCAGAATCCAGCGTTACTCTCGGACTTTTCCGACGAGCGGGCTGACTTCGCACAACACCCTTCACCACTTCCCTGGGGTTTTGCAAGCTAGCTTGAGAGGCTGGCAGAGGCCCCCCACCAGGAGCCCACAGAAGGACCAGCCCAGTTAGTCCTCGACTTGCAACAGTGACTATTTGGAATGACGCCGGCACTAAAAATAAGGACCGTTTTTCACGTTTACATCCGTTGCAGCGTCCCCGCGGTCAACTGGCTAGTACTTATGAGAGTCCAGATCCGTTTGGGATTTAAGCTGGACTGAGCGGGGAGGCTGGACCCGATGGTCTCTAGGCGCCCCTGCAATCTTGGGGATTTGGTGGACATCCATTCCCGCTTAACCCTCTTACTTTTTTGCCCCAGCACGATGGAAAGGAGAAGATGGATGCTCTTGGCAGCTTTCGAACAGATCGATTTGATCGGGTCACCGCAGCAGATTCCCAAAATGGCTACCAGATGACCGAGGTGGGAGAACTTGGACTTGGTCTAAGAGGAGAGAGATGACCAGAGGGTTAGAAGCAAAGAGGGGTGATCTCTGATTTTGCACCGTACTGAACGTGGCGTTGAGAGGCTGCCACAAAGAAGAAGGGAGGAGAGGTTGGACTAGATCAGTGGTTCTCAACCTTTTTAATGCCGCGACCCCCAACCGGTTGTAAGTCGAGGACTACTCAACTGGTGCAGCACCGTTTGCAAAATGGGGCTTTTGGCGGGCTCAGCAGGGCAGAGACAGCCTGGACAATTCCTATTGGCTTTTGAAAGCCAATAGAATTAGACTCTATTCAAGAGAGTCTATTCTATTGGCTTTCAAAAGCAAATAGAAGAAAAGGGAGGAGCACAGCTAAGGGGAAAAAATATGGTGGACTGCATTGTTTGGCGACCCCCGTGAAATGGTCGTTCGACCCCAAAGGGGGTCCCGACCCACAGGTTGAGAGCCACTGGACTAGATGACCCCCACGTTCCTTTCCAGATCTGGCATTCCCTATTCTGATTAAAGGATTGGAGGCTAAAACATATAAGGAACGGTTGCTGGAATTGGGTCTGTCTAGTTTAATGAAGAGAAGGATGAGGGGGGACAGGATAGCAGTGTTCCAGTATCTCAGGGGCTGCCCCAAAGAAGAGGGAGTCAAACTCTTCTCCAAAGCGCCTGAAGGCAGGACAAGAAGCAATGGATGGAAACTAAATCAGGGAGAGAAGCAACCTGCAATTAAGGAGAAACTTCCTGACAGTTAGAACAATTAACCAGTGGAACAACCTGCCTCCAGAAGCAGTGAATGCTCCAACACTGGAGGTTTTTAAGAAGAGACTGGACATTTGTCTGTAATAGTATTGAGTCTCCTGCTTGAGCAAGGGGTTGGACTAGATGACCTACAAGCTCCCTTCCAGCTCTGGCATTCCCTATTCTGATTAAAGGACTGGAGGCCAAAACATATGAAGAACGGTTGCAGGAATGGGTTATGTCTATTTCAATGAAAAGGAGGACCAGGGGTGACATGTTAGCAGTTTTCCAGTATTTGAGGGATTGCCACAAAGAGGTGTGTGTGTGTGTGTGTGTGTGTGTGTGTGTGTATGAAGCTATTCTCCAAAGCACCTGAAGGCAGGACAAGAAGCAACAGATGTAAACTAATCAAGAAGAGAAGCAACCTGGAACTAAGGGGAAACTTCCTGACAGTTAGAACAATTAACCAGTGGAACCACCTGCCTCCAGAAGTGGTGAATGCTCCAACACTGGAAGTTTTTAAAAAGAGACTGGACAGCCATTTGTCTGAAATGGTGTAGGTTTCCTGCCTAAGCAGGGGGTTGGACTAGAAGACCTCCAAGGTCCCTTCCAGCTCTGCTATTCTAAGTGAACTGGGATCTATCATTTCTACCCAGCAGTGTGTTTGGGGTAAAACGTAGCAGACTCAAAATAGGTCCAAATCTTTGCAGATTTTTAAACTCTCAGAATTCTCCAGTTGGGCCACTTGGAAATATGTGGACTTCAATTCCCAGAAACCTTAGCAACTGCCATGGTGCCTGGGGAATTCTGGGAGCTGAAGTCCACCCCGCAACTCTTAAAAGTTGCCAGGTTGAGCGACACCACCTTAAACAATAGTATAATGCAACAATAAACCAAGAATAATGAATGCATGAAATAAATTACAAAAGAGTAATCAATAAACTACAAAATTCGTGGTGACTCACTTCCAGCTGCAATTTGTTGGCGACAAAGTTGAGGAGCGAGGCGCTGCTCCAGATGGCCCTCTCACGCAGGTCAGCCTCCGGGGCCTGCAGCCAAGGAACCATGAGCTACATGGGAGTAAAGGAAAGGAAAGAGGAAGAAAAAACACAGAACTTTAGAGGGGGTGTCCCAGCTCATTTGGGCACTCGTAGCGGTCCCTGTGTCAAGAATGAAACTTTGGCAGCTACGCATCTCTTCTTTTAGTCTTGTTGATTCTGCTGTGAGAGCCTGACTCACTTCCAAGGACACTGAAGCAAGTGTGGAAGAAAAACAGACGGTTCCCATAACAAAGGGAAATTGTTTACAAAGTGAGAGGGCGGGGGGCCTGGGCGAAGAAGCAATTGTTTCATTCTTTGATCTGGTGTCTGGAACCTCAGTGTGAATTTTGCTTCGACGATACTATGCCGTGTATTCAATAAACAGTCAGAATTTCGGAACCAAAATGATCCTGGTGATTATTTGGATTCCTGAGCTGGATGTTGACACACTGAAGATCCAACCAGACACGCAGTGCCCGTGGAAAAGAAGCAAAGAGCAATCCCCGGGATACAAAAGCAGCCAAGGTGTGCTTCTGCAGCATGTGGTCAAAAAAGTCAAGATGGCAGCCAGAAAGGTGCCATTGAAGGGAGCCAGGACGGGGCCATCAAAACTCTGCATGCAATTTCATAATTCTGTATTTTGTGTATTGATGGTACAGAAGTAAAACAAAAAACAGAGTGAATGTCAACGCTGCAGATATTGTATATTCTTGCTTTTGACAATATGCAGAACTGTCTGGTATTTATGGGGTTAATACAGAGCAGAAGGGGGGTGGGGGTAAAGCCCGGGAAAGAAAGAGGAAGAAAACCTATGACCTTCACACTAATTGGATAATGTGATATATGATGGCTAATTTAGGGAGGGAACTGCTCGGAGGAAGAGAACTTAGATCCTAGCATCCCTCCATTATGCCCGTGCCGACATTTTGTAACAATCACTGACTTTTAGGAAAATAAATGCCTGGAAGTACTTTGAAGTGTTTCATTAGCCGGAACCATAACAACATGCTAGGATCTAAGTTCTCTTCCTCTGAAAGGAAAAGAAACAGCTGACCTCCAAGGTCCCTTCCAACTTTATTATGGATCATCGCACAGTCAGCCAGATGTTCAGACTGGATTTGGCATTTTGTCTACCTATCGAGTCCTTCCCAAGGACCTGGGATAGGCAGATGTGGATGTTTGATGGTATTACAGATATCGTCGCAGGATGGAAGCAGTTCCTAGTAAGGCCGCCTTTTGCAATTGACTAATAGCGAATTTGTCAATGCCAATGGTGTTCAAGTGGTGCTCCAGTTGTTTTGGGATTGCACCCAAGGCGCCTATGACTATTGGTACTACCCTTGCTTGCTTTTGCCACAGTCTTTCTATTTCTATTTGTAGGTCTTTGTATTTTGTTATCTTCTCCAGTTCTTTCTTGTCTATTCTGCTGTCTCCAGGCACTATCCAGACTTTTTTGTCTTTCTTATCGACAATTGTTAAGTCTGGGGTGTTATGTTGCAGGTGCTTGTCTGTTTGAATTCTGAAGTCCCAGAGCAGTTTAATTTTATCATTTTCTATGACTTTCTCTATTTTATGATCCCACCAGTTTTTGCTTACAGGCAAATGATATTTTTTGCAGATCTTCCAATGCACCATTGTTGCTACTTTGTCATGCCGCTGCTTGTAATCAGTCTGTGCAATCTTCTTGCAACAGCTTACCAAGTGGTCCACTGTTTCTTCAGCTTCTTTGCATAGGCGGCACTTACTGTCTGTTGCTGTCTTCTCAATTTTGACTTTATATGCATTTGTCCTTAAGGCATGGTCTTGTGCAGCCAGAATTAGTCCCTCGGTCTCTTTCTTCAATTTTCCTGCTCTTAGCCATTGCCAAGTTTTATTATTATCTGCTTTCCCAGCTATTTTTTTCGCGTATTGGCCATGTAGTGCTTTGTTTTCCCATGCCTCTATTATTATTACTATTATGGATTATCGCACAGTCAGCCAGATGTTCAGACTGGATTTGGCATTTTGTCTACCTATCGAGTCCTTACCCAGGACCTGGGATAGGCAGATGTGGATGTTTGTTATTATTATTATTATTATTATTATTATTATTATTATTTTGGTTCAGTTCCCATGACTTCACCTTTTGGAGACTTTTGGCCTGGATCAGGGAGTCTTCATTGCGATACGAGTGAGGAACCAATAATAAGATTTTCCTCCCAAATGTAATCTTACTTGCAAGATCCTTTCCAGCTCTGAAGGAATTGGATTCTCCACCATTAATTGCTGGAGCATTTCACTGAAGGCTTGGTAGGTCCCAATGAAGAGATTCTAGGAGATACAAATAGCAAGTTTCAGGACAGAGGCAATAAAGACTTTGGAAGCTATGAGCAGTCCAGAGAGAGAGAGAGACCACTGAATTCCTTATCAAATGTCCACCCACTGGTCAGCCCTGAAGGTTTTTGGCCAATGGTGTCTTCTGCAAACAATTCAAGAAGCCTGGGGGGGGGGCAACATCATCTCCAGATGTTGTAGGGCAGTGTTCCTCAATGTTAACAACTTTAAATCC
Organism: Crotalus tigris; assembly: GCF_016545835.1. Lineage (NCBI taxonomy): Eukaryota > Metazoa > Chordata > Lepidosauria > Squamata > Viperidae > Crotalus > Crotalus tigris. The sequence goes on from NW_024097188.1 coordinate 337,901, forward strand.
CTTAAATAGGAGCCAGCCGTGTGCTGCAGCTGCCAAAAAAGCCAACACAGTGCTGGGTTTCATTAACAGAGGGAGAGAATCAAGATCAGGTGAAGGGTTAATACCACTTTACAAAGCCTTGGTAAGACCACACTTGGAATCCTGCATCCAGTTTTGGTCACCACGATGAAAAAAAGAGGTTGAGACTCTGGAAAGAATGCAGAGAAGAGCAACAAGAATGATCAGGGGACTGGAGGCTAAAACATACAAGGAACAGTTACTGGAATTGGGTCTGTCTAGTTTAATGAAGAGAAGGACGAGGGGGGAAATGATAGCAGTCTTCCAGTATCTCAGGGGCTGCCCCAAAGAAGAGGGAGTCAAGCCACTCTTCAAAGCACCTGAAGGCAGGATAAGAAGCAACGGATGGAAACTAACCAAGGAGAGAAGCAACCTAGAACTAAGGAGAAACTTCCTGACAGTTAGAACAATTAACCAGTGGAACTACCTGCCTCCAGAAGCGGTGAATGCTCCAAGACTGGAAGTTTTTAAGAAGAGACACCATTTGTCTGAAATGGTATAGGGTTTCCTGCCTGAGCGGGGGGGGGGGGTTTGGACTAGATGACCTCCAAGGTCCCATCCAACTTTATTATTATTATGGACTTCAACTCCCAGAATCCCCAGCGTAGACTTTGTACGTAGAATCATAGGGTTGAAAGGACCTTAGAGGTCTTCTACATCAACCCTAGCCAATGAAAAATAAATGAATAAATGAAATGTCCCCAACGTCTCAACCCAAGTCTACCCACAAGTCTGATGAGATCTTTCCACCCCGTGTGGACTTCTCTCCCTTCCCCAAGACCAAATTTCCATCCCTCGTTTAATGAAGGACATTGGCCGGTGAGATTTGAACCACTGACCTGCTGAACACAGTCAGCTAAAGTGGCCTACAGTACTGCACTCTGACTGCTGCGCCACCTCGGCTCATATGACTCCTGGACTTCAACTCCCAGAATTCCTGAGCCAGCATGGGGGAACTATGGCCCCCTCATGACTCGTGGACTTCAACTCCCAGAATTCCTAAGCCAGTATGGGGGAACTATGGCCATCTCATGACTCCTGGACTTCAACTCCCAGAATTCCTCAGCCAGCATGGGGGAACTGTGGCCCCTTCATGACTCGTGGACTTCAACTCCCAGAATTCCTGAGCCAGCATGGGGGAACTATGGTCATTTATTTATTTATTTATTTATTTATGAGACTTATAGACCGCTTTAAGTGCAAGCACTCTCTAAGCGGTGTACACCAGTAAGCAATGTATATATATATTTTTACATTGCCCCCAACAATCTGGGTCCTCATTTTACCTACCCCGGAAGGATGGAAGGCTGAGTCAACCTTGAGCCGGTGAGATTTGAACCACTGACCTGCTGAACACAGTCAGCTAAAGTGGCCTGCAGTACTGCACTCTAACTGCTGCACCACCTCGGCTCATGACTCGTGGACTTCAACTCCCAGAATTCCTGAGCCAGCATGGGGGAACTATGGTCATTTATTTATTTATTTATTTATTTATGAGACTTATATACCGCTTTCAGTGCAAGCACTCTCTAAGCGGTGTACACCAGTAAGCAATGTGTATATATATATATATATATATATATATATATATATATATATATATTTACATTGCCCCCAACAATCTGGGTCCTCATTTTACCTACCCCAGAAGGATGGAAGGCTGAGTTAACTTTGAGCCGGTGAGATTTGAACCACTGACCTGCTGAACACAGTCAGCTAAAGTGGCCTGCAGTACTGCACTCTGACTGCTGCGCCACCTCGGCTCAGATGGTGTCAAAGATCTCCTAGGCCAGGGGTAGGCAACCTTGGCTCTTTTATGACTTGTGGACTTCAACTCCCAGAATTCCTCAGCCAGCATGGGGGAAATACGGCCCCTTCATGACTTGTGGACTTCAACTCCCAGAATTCCTGAGCCAGCATGGGGAAACTATGTCCCTTTCATGACTGGTGGACTTCAACTCCAAGAATTCCTGAGCCAGCATGGGGGAACTATGGTCATTTATTTATTTATTTATTTATTTATGAGACTTATATACCGCTTTCAGTGCAAGCACTCTCTAAGCGGTGTACACCAGTAAGCAATGTGTATATATATATATATATATATATATATATATATATATATATATATATATATATAACATTGCCCCCAACAATCTGGGTCCTCATTTTACCTACCCCGGAAGGATGGAAGGCTGAGTTAACCTTGAGCCGGTGACCTGCAGTACTGCACTCTGACTGCTGCGCCACCTCGGCTCAGATGGTGTCAAAGATCTCCTAGGCCAGGGGTAGGCAACCTTGGCTCTTTTATGACTTGTGGACTTCAACTCCCAGAATTCCTGAGTCAGAGTGGCTGGTTCAGGAATTCTGGGTATTGAAGTCCACAAGTCGTAAAAGAGCCAAGGTTGCCTACTCCTGTCCTAGGAGAAAACGGTCCGCTAGTGGAGGGGTCTTCAAACTTGGCCCTTTTGTGACTGGTGGACTTCAACCCCCAGAATTCCTCAGCCAGCGCGAAGACCCCTGTGCTAGTGTGTGTCTACTTCAGCTATTTTTAGCTTTTTTAAGACAGGTAGACTTCAACCCCCAGAAGTCCCCAGCCATCATAGCTTGATGGTTTGGGTCACGCTCTTGATCTTAACAACTAACTCAAAGTATCAACCCAGGTAATCAAAAAATGTTAAGTTGTCTGTGTTGGATGGGACCTTAGAGGTCCTCTAACCCAACCTCTGTGCAAAGCATCTTTGACCAGTGATTATCCAGTCCCCAACTGAGAACCTCCAGCCAAGACACCTCCCCTGCATTTTATGTGGGCTGTTTGATTGCTCAACAACTCCCACCCAAAATTCCTGCTGAGATTTGGCTTGTATCTCCATTATTTTATTTTCAACCCATCAAACATTTCCTGTTCTTGGTTTCAACAGCACACACCCAAGCTTGCCCTTTAAGGATATTGGAAGACCAGTCTTATCTCAAATCTCCATCTTCTTGTGTGTAAGCTAGACGTGTCTTTTTTTTTATTGAAAAGTTTTATAAAACTTACAGTATACACCCCAAAACCCACCCACCCTAGCCCCCCCTCTCCCTCCCCCACTTCCCAGAGCTGAGTACAGGGTTAAAAAATATAATAATCAAACTCTAACTAACATTAACCAACTGTATAAATAACCAAGTCCATAATGCGCTTTAACTCCCCTTTAACATAAGTATAAACAAATTAAAAATAAATATAATAGTATAAACAAGTCGATATTATTAAACAATACAATATCCAAATAGTTAAACAATACTAATACTAAAAATAATAATAAAACTAATAAAAATTCAACTATAATAAACTATTAATAATAATAATACTCTAAAATTTACTCATAAACTAAATGGAACTTTTTAGTCCTATATTTATTCTGAATATAGTCTATCCATCTTCTCCAAACTGAAATATATCTCTCTAGTCCAGTGTTTCCCAAACTTGACAATTTTAAGGCATGTGGACTTCAACTCCCAGAATTCCACAGCCAGCAACACTGGCTGTGGAATTCTGGGAGTTGAAGTCCACATGCCTTAAAATTGTTAAGTTTGGGAAACACTGCTCTAGTCTAGTGAATGATCCTTCAAGTAAGCAGAAATTTTTGCCATTTCTGCTAAATTTGACACTTTAAGCCTCCATTCATCTATAGTACGCAAGCAATCCTTCTTCCAGTATTGCCCTACCAATAACCTTGCAGCTGTTATCAAGTTCAACATCAAATTAATTTCTTTAGCATCACAATCTACAATAACACCCAATAAAAATAATTGTGGGGTAAACTTTATCTTTCTCCCAAAAATCTAGACAATGTCTTGTTCCTGGTCTTGTAACTCTCCTCATTGGGCCTAGTTTCCAGATCCTTCAAAATCCAGATAGCTTTCCTCAAAACAAAATGTAGTGCAGTGTTTCTCAACCTTCTCCACTTGAAGCTGTGTGGACTTCAACGCTGGCTGGGGAATTCTGGGAGTTGAAGTCCACACGTCTTAAAGAGGCCGTGTTTGAGAAACATTGGAGTAGATTGGGGTGGGTGACTATGGCCCCTTAATCTCCTATAAACTTCAACTCCCATAATTCCTGAGCCAGCATGGCTCAGGAATTCTGGGAGTTGAAGTCCACAGGTGACTTCTGGGAGTTGAAGTCCACAGGGGACAAAATCACCCAACCCTGGATTAGATGGATTATCTTGGTGGATCTTTGTGGTCCCTCCCAACTCTACACTTCTCTGATTCTGTGAACACCATGGAGCTGCTAACTCTCGTGTCCTGGACTGGTTGTTTTGTTAATCTGTGGCTGAGGAAGGATTGGCTTTTTAGTTCATTGTGCTAGAGGTGAACATTGAACAGAGTAGCCATCAACACATACATTTGCACCGAAGCCGCTGCTAGAAGCAAAGCAGAGAGAGAAGAAGACATCCATGCATGATAGTAAGCAAGTGATCAAATCCTGGATCTGAAAAGGAAAACCCAGGGCACCTTTGTGTACTGAACAGTAGAAGACTCCACTCCTTCTTCCTCCTGTCCTGCCTTCACAGGTGACAACGAGAAGACACTCTTGAAGAAAGTCCGGAGGAGAAGACCTTTCTTGTAGGACCCCATGGTTTTCATGATGTGCTTCTTGCTGAAGGAAATGAAAAGAAATCGTAATTGTTTTGGGACGCCGTAGGACAATCTGATGGGGACAATGGAAAACACACACCAGAGTTCATCACGTTGACCGTGTTGGCCAAGTTAGAAGAAGTTGGAATGAAAAATGGCCTCTTTTGGCTACTCCTGCTGAAGGACGAAGATTCTCAAAACCCCACAAAAGCTCCAGTGTGAGTTTTTTAGGCTCTGAAGTGGTCTCTTCAGAATCTGGATCTAGGAATGGAGACGGTGTAATTTGGATAGTGTAGTGCAGGGGTCGGCAACCTTGGCTCTTTTATGACTCATGAACTTCAACTCCCAGAATTCCTGAACCAGCATTGGGGAATCATGGCCCTTCATGACTTGTGGACTTTAACTTCCAGAATTCTTGAGCCAGCATGGGGGAAACTTTGGCCCCTTCATGACTCGTGGACTTCAACTCCCAGAATTCCTGAGCCAACATGGGGGAACTATGGCCCTCTTCATGAATTCCTCCAGCATGGGGAATCTGGCCCTTCATGACTTGTGGACTTTAACTTCCAGAATTCTTGAGCCAGCATGGGGGAAACTTTGGCCCCTTCATGACTCGTGGACTTCAACTCCCAGAATTCCTGAGCCAACATGGGGGAACTATGGCCCCTTCATGACTCGTGGACTTCAACTCCCAGAATTCCTGAGCCAACATGGGGGAACTATGGCCCCTTCATGACTCGTGGACTTCAACTCCCAGAATTCCTCAGCCAGCATGGCTCAGCTTGGAAACCTCTCCCTTCCCCTCAGCACGGCTGGCTCAGGAATTCTGGGACTTGAAGTCCACGAGTCATAAAAGAGCCAAGGTTGCCTACCCCTGGTTTAGGTGCTCTTCAAACTTGGCAACTTTTAAGATGGTGGACTTCTGATGTCCAGAACTTCCCAGCCAGCATGACATGGTATGAACAGAAGACACCAATCATGGTCCAGTGGCAATCAGTACCTTATACATCCATGGACTATCTCCATGTCCCCATTCTGGGAAGGAGACGGTGACTGAGTTTGCCCATCTTTCTAAGCCATGGTTTGAGGGAAAGAATCACAAGGGCTGGGATCCTTTGAAGGGATAATTTGCAAAGGTGACGGTTGGGTTCCTATGACAGTTAGCTAAAACCAGATTAAGTCTGTGAGGATCTTACACAGGACTCTCCAAACGTGGCAACTTTAAGACTTGTGGACTTCAACTCCCAGAATTCCTCAGCCGCCGTAGTGTCCGTGCTGGCTGAGGAATTCTGGGAGTTGAAGTCCACAAGTCTTAAAGTTGGAAAGCCCTGTTCCAAACTGGAAGAAAGTGGCTGAACTAACCAGGACTGTGGTCCTCTGTAACAAGGTTGATATTCTCTTTCTGGCTTCTAAGCCAAAGAAATAAACCCGGAGCAGAAATTAAAATATTTTGTTAACTGTTTAACAGCATCTTTCCAGTTTTTCCCATGACGCAGTTGTTGCTTAGGGAATTTCTTAATGATAACCAGGAGAACAAACACGGTTGTCCTTGTCTGAACCCACATCCTGTTTCCAGAAAGGATTCCTAAATTATTCCCAAAGCCATTTATGACTCAGAGGCTCTCTAACAAAGAGAAGGACGAGGGGGGGGCATGATAGCAGCATTCCAATATCTCAGGGGCTACCCCAAAGAAGAGGGAGTCAAGCTATTCTCCAAAGCCCCTGAGGGCAGGACAAGAAGCAACGGGTGGAAACTAATCAAGGAGAGAAGCAACCTAGAACTTAGGAGAAACTTCCCGACAGTGAGAACAATTAGCCAGTGGAACAACCTGCCTCCAGGAGCTGTGGGTGCTCCAACACTGGAGATATTTAAGAAGAGATTGGACAGTCAATTGTCTGAAATGGTATATGGTTTCCTGCCTGAGCAGGGGGTTTGACTAGATGACCTCCAAGGTCCCTTCACACTTTATTATTATTATTATTGATCATCGCACAGTCAGCCAGATGTTCAGACAGGATTTGGCATTTTTGTCTACCTATCGAGTCCTTACCCAGGACCTGGGATAGGCAGACGTGGATGTTTGATGGTATTACAGAAATTGTCGCAGGATGGAAGCAGTTCCTAGTAAGGCTGCCTTTTGCAATTGACTAATGGTGAATTTGTCAATGCCAATGCTGTTCCAACTTTTTATTATTATTATTATTATTATTATTATTATTATTATTATCATCATCATCATCATCATCATCATCATCATCATTATTCCTTTAGCAGGACAAGATAAATGTGACGGATTTATCAGAGACAGTCCTGGGGTTACGTCGCATTTGAGGGGGGCGCTCGGCAACTGGGGCAGATCATCAGTCTGTAATCTGCCACGATTTATTTATTTATTTGAATTTATTAGCCAATTAAGTGTTAGTCGAAGCTACCTGCAGCCAGAAATCTTGGCTGAGGACAAAGCAAGGAATTTTGTATGATTGCACTGTTTTGAAACAGGACCCAAGGGTTACAGCAACTGGGAGGCACCATCCTTAACACCCTTTGCGTTGACTTTGGAGGAATTGTTTATTTTAATTTATATCCCACCTTTATTCTTTTTAGAAATACCTCAAAGGGGCAAACTGACCTAATACTCCTTCCTCCTCCTAATTTCCCCAAAACATCAACCCTGTGAGGTGGGCTGGGTTGAGAGAAAGAGACTTGCCCAAAGTCAACCAGCTGGCTTTCATGGCTAGACTAGAACTCGCCATATCCTGGTGATTGGTCCTGAGTCACCCAGCTGTCTTTCATGCCTAAGGCAAAACTAGAACTCACCATCTCCTGGTGATTGGCCCAAAGTCACCCAGCTGTCTTTCATGCCTAAGGCAAAACTAGAACTCACCATCTCCTGGTGATTGGCCCAAAGTCACCCAGCTGTCTTTCATGCCTAAGGCAAAACTAGAACTCACCATCTCCGAGTGATTGGCCCAAAGTCACCCAGCTGTCTTTCATGCCTAAGGCAAACTAGAACTCACCATCTCCTGGTGATTGGCCCAAAGTCACCCAGCTGTCTTTCATGACTAAGGCAAACTAGAACTCATCGTCTCCTGGTGATTGGCCCAAAGTCACCCAGCTGTCTTTCATGACTAAGGCAAACTAGAACTCACCATCTCCTAGTGATTGGCCCAAAGTCACCCAACTGGCTTTCATGCCTAAGGCAAACTAGAACTCACCGTCTCCTGGCAATGGGCCCAAAGTCACCCCACTGGTTGTCATGCCTAAGGTGGGACTAGAACTCACCTAGTTTCTAGGGCAGCACCTTAACCACTAGACCAAACTGCCTCCCCACAGTAAATCAATGGAGACAGAACATCTGTCATGGCAACTGTTTTCAACCTTTGGCCATCTACTTTCCTGGACACCCAAGTAGACTTTTTTTTTTTTTTACGAAGGTGAGCGAGAAGTTTAGAGGCAGATGGCTTGACCACTCTGGACCACCAACATGAAGTCATGTACGAGATCGAGGGAGAAGCAAACGTACCTGAAGTCAGTCACGGTGTTCATTGCTTGGAGGCAGATTATGTTGGGCTCTGGAAGTTCTTCTTTCACCATCTCCTGTCAACGAGAAAGACGCGTCGCCTGTCAGACGACCTCAGCTCTGCTAAGGAGAACTTCGAAAGGTTGAAGACCCCACCTCCTTTGGGTTCTGCTAGTTAGGATTCTGCTGAGGGTACAAGGTTGAGCAGATAACTTTGGGTTCTGCTAGTTTGGGTTAGTTAGGGCAGGGGTCCTCAACCTTGGCAACTTTAAGACCTGTGGACTTCAACTCCCAGAATTCCTCAGCCTGCCACCTCTGACCAATGGAAGGAGTTCCCTCTTTCACGAATCTCCCACCCACCTCAATATAGAATAGTATAGAATAGAATAGAATAGAATAGAATAGAATAGAATAGAATAGAGAATAGAATAGAATAGCAAATATAGAAGAGTAGAGAAGAGAGAAGAGAGTAGAATAGAATAGAATAGAATAGAATAGAATAGAATAGAGAATAGAATAGAATAGCAAATATAGAATAGAATAGAGTAGAAGAGAATAGAATAGAATAGCAAATAGAAAATAGAAGAGTGGAGAAGAGAGAAGAAAGTAGAATAGAATAGAATAGAGAATAGAATAGAGAATAGAATAGAATAGAGAATAGAATAGAATAGCAAATATAGAATAGAATAGAAGAGAAGAGAAGAGAAGAGAATAGCAAATATAGAATAGAATAGAATAGAAGAGAAGAGAATAGAATAGCAAATAGAGAATAGAATAGAGAAGAGAGAAGAGAGTAGAATAGAATAGAGAATAGAATAGAATAGAATAGAAATACAGAGTAGAATAGAATAGAATAGCAAATAGAGAAGAGAAGAGAGAAGAGAAGAAAGTAGAATAGAATAGAATAGAGAATAGAATAGAAATACAGAATAGAATAGAAGAGAGTAGAATAGAATAGAATAGAATAGAATAGAATAGAATAGAATAGAATAGCAAATAGAGAATAGAATAGAAGAGAGAATAGAAGAGAAGAGAAGAGAAAAGAAGAGAGAAGAGAAGAGAGAAGAGATTAGAATAGAATAGAATAGAATAGAATAGAATAGAATAGAATAGAATAGAAGAGAAGAGAAGAGAATAGAACAGTGATGGCGGACCTTTTAGAGACTGAGTGCCCAAACTGCAACTCAAAACCCATTTGTGCATCGTTGAGTGCCGGGTGGGCGGGTATGGCTGGGTATGGCCCATTGGGTGGGCGTGGCTGCAGTGGTAATTGCAGACTGGGTGGGACTAAAAAGTTCAATCCATCAATTCCAACTTTGCAAGGTCTTTTTTTTCCCCGTGAGAAGTTGAAATTGACTGATTGATTGAGCCTTTTTTTTTTTTTTGCACACGGTGGCAGAGGCCTAAAGCGAAAAGGTTTTATAAAACCCAGCTGAAGGTCCAGGACTGGGGCGACAGCACGCGTGCCCACAGAGAGGGCTCTGAGTGCTGCCTCTGGCACCCGTGCCATAGGTTCGCCACCACTGGAACAGAATAACAGTTGGAAGGGACCTTGGAGGTCTTCTAGTCCAACCCCCTGTGGGATCTAAACTCTTCCTCTTTGCTGTGTGTGTGTTGCTCTTCCTGCGCTCCCATGGGGGCCATCTTGACTCTTTTTTTTTATTGAAAATTTTTAAAGTTTTACAAAAACAAAACAACCCTTCCCCAAACCTCCCCAACCCTCCCATTCCCTCCCCCGACCTTCCCAGAGCTGAATATAGGCTTAATTGAAATTTCTTCAAAAAATCTTAAAAAAGATGTAAACCATAAATAAATCTAAATACATTAATTAAACAAATTATAAGATAATTAACAATAATATATATATAAAAAAACATAAGTACAAAAAAATGCATAAAGAAAAAAAGAATAAAGGAGAGGAAAAAAGAAAAAGATAAAAAAGATAAAATAAAAATAAAGAATAAAATCTATGAAATATTTTAAATTTTAAATATAAGTTATTGAAAAACTAAATAATATTTTTTATATCCAACTTATATTGTATGAAATCTATCCATTTTTTCCATACCACAAAATACTTCTCTTGCGATTGATCCTTCAAGAAAGCCGAAATCTTTGCCATTTCCGCCAAATAAGAAACTTTAAAGAACCACTCTTGCAAAGTAGGCAAAGATTCCTTCTTCCAACATTGCCCTACTAACAACCTTGCGGCTGTAATTAAATTTAACATCAATATAGTCTCTTTAGGATCACAATCAGTAACAATACCTAACAAAAACAATTGTGGGGTAAATTTTACCCTCCTTCTAAAAATTCTTTGAATATTCCACCATATCTTAATCCAAAAAGCTTTTATATTTTTACACGACCACCAGATATGATAGTAAGTAGCATCCAAACATCCACATCTCCAACATTTAGGCTGTAAGTCAGGATACATACGAGAGATTTTTTGTGGATCAAGATGCCATCTATAAAACATTTTGTAAAAATTCTCCCTTAAATTTTGGGCTTGTGTAAATTTGACATTCCTCACCCAAATAATTTCCCAAGTATCTAGTAGAACTGGTTCACCAAAATTTTGTGCCCATTTAATCATACATTCTTTGACTAATTCTACTTCTGAGTCCAATTCTACTAACACCCCATAAATTCTCTTGATATGAGTTCGTCTTTGATCTTTTATTTGTTTTAACAAATTCTCATCTTCTCTAAGCGAACCCACATTACGATCTATCTTCCACCTATCCACTATTTGTCTATACTGGAACCATGAGTAAATAATATTTTCTTGTGCTAGATCTTCCAAAGATTTTAACTGCCAATTTTTACCATCCCATCTAAGTAATTGTGCGTAAGAAGCACTATCCATCTTAACTCCTCTCCTTATCCCTTCTATCGCATGCCATAGTATGGCCCATAATGGAATTTTAAAATCACTTCTATGATATTTCCTCCAAACCCAAAGTAAAGAAATCCTTATAATATGAGATTTAAAGACCCTATCGACCTTTTTGTTAAAAATTAAATAGGCATGCCATCCAAAAAGTAGATCCCAACCCTCCAAGAGGAGTATTTCTACATTTGTTAAATTGACCCAATCACTTATTAATGTTAAGACCACAGCGTCATAATACAATTTCAAATTCGGTACCTTGAGTCCACCTCTCTCACGAATATCTTGTATAATTTTTAAGTTTTACTCTTGGTTTTTTCCCTGCCCAGATAAATTTATTAATACCTTTCTGCCATTCATCTAAATTAACCTCATTCTTTAAAATAGGTATCATTTGAAATAAAAAAAGAAACTTTGGCAAAACATTCATTTTAATCGCCGCAATTCTTCCCAAAAGAGATAATTGCAACTTCTTCCAATCTTTCAAATCTCTTTGTATATTGACCCACAGCCTTTCATAATTATTTTTATACAATTTTACATTAGAAACAGATAAAATAACCCCCAAGTATTTTACCTTATTAACAACCTCAAAATCTGTCAGGTTAACCAAAGTCTGCTTGTCTAAATTAGTCATGTTTTTGGGCAATGTTTTAGTCTTATTATTATTAATTTTTAAACCCGAAACCCGTCCATATTGATGTATCAATTGTAGTAGCTCTACTACAGAATAAGTAGATTGGGATAAGGTAACCACCAAATCATCTGCGAAGGCCCTTAATTTATATTCTTTTTTATTAACTTCTATTCCTTTTATTATCTTGACTTTTTTGACCACGCCTTGCGGACAGCCCCGGAAGAAGGGCGTAAAGACCCAAGACGTACAGTTATGGCTCCCACGACATCCGAAGTGAAATTGTCTAGAAAGAACTCCGTCATGTTCTTCCAGTTAATCGTCTTGCTGAGAACGGATAAGAATTTAAAGAAACTTTTCTTCATCACGTCATCCTGGAAGGGGTTTGGGAGTAGAGGGGGGGGGGAGAGAGGGGGAAAAAGAAAGAGAAAAAAGAGCGAGTTAAAAGAAGAAAATTACTTTTTTTTTTTTTTGGCTTAGGCGAGCGGTAGATATCTTTCTGTCCATTGAGCATTCTTTGAGGGGGGGAAAACTCATAATAGAAAACGCAGGCCCAAGAAGAATTATAATAATAGTGGTGGGGATGACAACGACGGCAACGATGATGGTAACAGAACGGAGCAGAATAACAGAGTTGGGAGGGACCTTGGAGGTCATCTAGTCCACCCCCCTGCTCAAGCAAGAAAACCCTCTAGCATTCCAGACAAATGGCTGTCCAATCTCTTCTGGAAAACCTCCAGTGATGGAGCATTCACCGTTTCTGGAGGCAAGTCATTCAGAATAACAGAATAACTGACTTGGAAGGGATCTTGGAGGTCATCTAGTCCAACCCCTTGCTATAGCGGAAGACCTTATACCATTCTGGACAAATGGCTGCCCAGTCTCTTCTGGAAAACTTGCAGTGATGGAGCACCCACAGGTGGAGAAACACTGCTTAGAACATAGAATCTTCCTTCCTTCCTTCCTTCCTTCCTTCCTTCCTTCCTTCCTTCCTTCCTTCCTTCCTTCCTTCCTTCCTTCCTTCCTTCCTCTTCCTTCCTTCCTTCCTTCCTTCCTTCCCTTCCTCCCTCCCTCTCTCCCTCCCTCCTTCCTTCCTCCCTCCCTCCCTCCTCCTCCTCCTCCTCCTTTCCACAACCGCCCTCCTTCTAGCACTGATGAAGTTACCAAGTTGGGTCATGAAACGTCTGCAAGAAAATCACCCAGCTCAGAGGGCATCCAGGACCCCACAGTCCGGCCTTCCTTCCTTCCTTCCTTCCTTCCTTCCTTCCTTCCTTCCTTCCTTCCTTCCTTCCTTCCTTCCTTCTCTTTCCTTGCTCATCTATCCCTCTTTCCTTCTCCTTATAACACAGAATAACAGAGTTGGAAGGGACCTTGGAGGTCATCTAGTCCAACCCCCTGCTCAGCCAGGGAACCCTATCCCATTCTGAACGAATGGCTGTCCAGTCTCTTCTTAAAAACCTCCAGTGTTGGAGCATTCACCGCTTCTGGAGGCAACTTCCGTTCCACTGGATAATTGTTCTAACTGTCAGGAAGTTTCTCCTGAGTTCTAGATTGCTTCTCTCCTTGATTAGTCTACATCTATTGGTGGAAACATCATTATCACCGCCATCATCATGGCCATGATGATATAATAAGGATGAAAAGACCCATTAGGTGTTCCTTCCTTGTTTCTGCTTAAATCTTCTAGGGACTTTTGGGAACACCAAAAGAAGAGCAACAGAAATGATTAGGAGGCTGGAGGCCCAAACGGTTGCAGGAACTGGATATGAGAAGAAAGACCAGGGGGGGACATGATAGCAGTCTTCCAGTATTTCAGGGGCTGCCCCAAAGAAGAAGGAGTCAAGCTATTCTCCAAAGCAGCAGGACAAGAAGCAATGGATGGAAACTCATCAAGGAGAGAAACAAACGTAGAAATAAGGAGAAATTTCCTGACAGCGAGGACAATTAACCCGTGGAACTCCTTGCCTCCAGAGGTTGTGGGTGCTCCAACCCTGGAAGTTTTTAAGAAGACATTGCCATTTGTCTAAAATAGGTAAAGGGTTTCCTGTCTGAGCAGGGGGTTGGACTAGGCCAGGGGTAGGCAACCTTGGCTCTTTTATGACTTGTGGACTTCAACTCCCAGAATTCCTGAGCCAGCCATGCTGAGGGGAAAGGGAGAGGTTTCCAAGCTCAGCCAAGCTGACTCAGGAATTCTGGGAGTTGAAGTCCACGAGTCATGAAGGGGCTATAGTTCCCCCACGCTGGCTCAGGAATTCTGGGAGTTGAAGTCCACGAGTCATGAAGAGGCCATAGTTCCCCCATGCTGGTTGAGAAATTCTGGGAGTTGAAGTCCGCGAGTCATGAAGGGGCCATAGTTCCCCCATGCTGGCTCAGGAATTCTGGGTGTTGAAGTCCACGAGTCATGAAGGGGCTATAGTTCCCCCACGCTGGCTGAGGAATTCTGGGAATTGAAGTCCGCAAGTCATGAAGGGGCCATAGTTCCCCCATGCTGGTTGAGAAATTCTGGGAGTTGAAGTCCGCGAGTCATGAAGGGGCCATAGTTCCCCCATGCTGGCTCAGGAATTCTGGGTGTTGAAGTCCACGAGTCATGAAGGGGCCATAGTTCCCTCATACTGGCTCAGGAATTCTGGGAGTTGAAGTCCACGAGTCATTAAAGAGCCGAGGTTGCCTATCCCTGGACTAGGTGATCTCCAACGTCCCTTGCAACTCTATTATTCTATGTTCTAAAAAAGGTGAAGATCTTCCATACCTCTTTTTTGCTGTGGAAATACTCCATGCTGCTCCTCCACGAGGCCAGCAAGAGCTCAGGTTCCTGGGCAGATTGAGGGTCATCCGTTTCTTCCCAAATCGTCGCCATGGCTGAGAGGTCAGGGACCAACCCTACAGCGACGAAGGGAGCAGGGAAGAAAACAAATGGCATTAATTCCTTCCTCTAATGCAGTGTTTCTCAACCTTGACCATTTTAAGGCATGTGGACTTCAACTCCCAGAATTCCACAGCCAGCAATGCTGGCTGTGGAATTCTGGGAGTTGAAGTCCACATGCCTTAAAATGGTCAAGGTTGAGAAATACTGCTCTAATGGGTGGGAACGGCCCCCTCGCCAGGAGAACCAGGGGATGTCCCAGAGGCAAATTCCAGAAGTTCTGGGCTGGGAGCTGTAGACTTGGAGGACTTCTCCAAGCTCCTTCAGATGCACAAGCAGCTGAAGAAACGGGACAAGGGATGTTTCAAGTCTTGGGCCAGCCCTGTCGTGAGGAACGTGATGCCACCAACTCCATGCAAAGATGGTGGAGACCTTTGTGGAATCAAAACGCAGGAGACAATAATAATATAATAATAATAATCAAGGCTCCCTGCAATGTTTTATTAATCAGGACATATTGTGGGGAAGCGTCTCTTCGGTAAGTCTAGAGCAGGGCTTTTCAACCAGTGGTACGGGTACCACCTGTGGTCCATTGGCCCCTGGCAGGGGGTACATCCTAGAAAAGTGCTAGCAGGGGAGGGAATGAGCTGAACTGGGGGCAGCACCACACAAGCCTGAGCGAGAGACGGCTGGAGCTGCAGGGCGGTCGGGGCTCAGTGGAAGCGCCAGGATTAGTGCCGCTTTCCAGCTGATTGGCGCTCCTACGGGGCTGTCAGGGCTCAGTGGAAGCGCCAGGATCAGCACCAGGATCCAGCTGGAGCTCGGCGCTGATCCTGGTGCTTCTGCTGAGCCCAGAAGAAGCGCCGATCAGCTGGAATGTTGCAGCCTCTCCAGGGTCTTGTGATTTACATTCAGATGCTTGTCAACTGATTCATATTTATGACGGTCACAGTGTCCCAGGGTCATGTGAAGGGACCCAAACCTGCTGCAACCACCCAGCGGACGGGGGGAATAAAAACCAAATACTCCCCACCTCACCCCCACTGCCAATCCCCAACAGAAATGCTCACAACAATGAAAACCTCGGACAGGAGGAAGAGCGCCACCGGGCGGGCAGGCCGGTATTTTGCTCGGCTGTGGCTAGGGGGCACTTTTTTCAGTGCCATTGTAAATTCGAACAGTCACTAAGCGAACTGTTGTAAGTCGAGGACTACCTGTGCTTTATCACTTTTTTCTTTTGGTCATCATTTTGGGCTAGATCAGTGGTTCTCAACCTGTGGGTCGGAACCCCATTTGGGGTCGAATGACCATTTCACGGGGGTCGCCAAACAATGCAGTCCGCCATTTCCCCCCCCCCCTTTTCCTTAGTTGTGCTACTCCCTTTTATTCTATTGGCTTTTGAAAGCCCATAGAATAGACTCTCTTGAATAGAGTTTAATTCTATTGATTTTCAAAAGCCAATAGGAATTGTCCAGGCTGTCTCTGCCCTGCTGAGCCCGCCAAAAGTCCCCTTCTGCAAACGGTGCTGCACCCGTTGAGTAGTCCTCGACTTACGACCGGTTGAGTAGTCCTCGACTTACGACCGGTTGGGGGTCGCGGCATTAAAAAGGTTGAGAACCACTGCACTAAGTGAACTGTTGTAAGTTGAAGACTACCTGTACTTCATCACTTTTTTCCTTTTTGGGGGGGGGTCATCAAGTTTTTGACCCCTTGCTAGGCGACTGGTGGTACTCGGATGTTGCCACATCCTAAAAGTGGTACAATGGGTGAAAAGGTTGAAAAGCCCTGGACTAGAGATAGTCCTTGTCTTACGACTTTTCGTTTAGTGACCGTTCAAAAGTTAAACAGCCCTGAAAAAAGTGACCTAGGACCATGTTTCACACTTACGACCGTTGCCGCCTCCCCGTGGTCACATGAGCAAAATCCGGACACTTGGCAACTGACTCGCACTTACGACCGTCGCAGTGCCCCGGGATCACGTGATCCCCTTTGGCGACCTCCTGACGAGGAGAGTCAACGGAGGAGCCGGATTCGTTTAATGACCGTGCGACTAACTTAACAACGGCAGTGATTCACTTAACAACGATGGCAAGGAAGGTCGTAAAACGGGGCAAAACCCCCTTAACGACCGTCTCGCTTAGCAACGGAAATGTTGGGCTCAATTGTGTCGTTAAGTCGAGGACTACCAGGAATTCCTAATTCCAGTAGGAAGGAGAGGGCTGACCCGCGAGGACCCCAGATTCCGATCCTGCCCCGTGCCGTTACCCGAGCTGAGAGCTTTCCTCCGTCTTGTTTTTTCCTTCTTGGTTTTCCGGTAGATCCTCTTGAGGCAGCGGAGGAGTGGCCCGCCGTTGTCCCCCGGGATGTCTTCTTGGGAATCCTCCTGCCCCAGCTCCAGGCTGTTTAGGGACAGGTCCGAGTCTTCCCACCGGAACGGGACCATCCGCTTCAGGAGGTCATCGTCATCCTCAAGGAAGCTGCACAAATCCATTCTGCGATGGAGACAAGGACGGGGGGGGGAGTGTGGGTGGGTGGGTGGGGGGTTTGAGAGACCTTTTGGAGATGCACCCCAATAGGTCGATCCAGGCTTCTCTTATATGCTCTGCCAAGAGCGGGCCGGGTTGCAACTCCCATCATCCACAAACAGTGGAGTCAAGGATGGTGTGTCCGTCCATCCATATCTCTGTCTGTCTGTCTATCTATCTACCTACCTACCTCCCTACCTCCCTCCCTCCCTATCTCTCTCTCTCTCTCTCTCTCTCTCTATCTATCTATCTATCTATCTATCTATCTATATCTATCATCTATCTATCTATCTATCTATCTATCTATCTATCTATCTATCTATCTATCTATCTATCTATCTATCCCATCATCTATCTATGTATCTACCCACCCACCCATCATCGGTCCATCCATCTATCCATCCATCCATCCATCCATCCATCCATCCATCCATCCATCCATCCGTCTGTATGTCTGTCTATTTAATCTCTGTATATATTATCTATCATCTATCTCTATGTATCTATTGTCTCTCCATCTATCTACCTATCTATCTATCTATCTATCTATCTATCTATCTATCTATCTATCTATCTATCTATCTTTCTATATCTTCTATCTATTTATCATCTATCTACCTATGTACCCACCCACCCATCATCTGTCCATCCATCTATCTATCCATCCATCCATCCATCCATCCATCCATCCATCCATCCATCCATCTATCCATATATCTATCTAATCCCTGTATATATTATCTATCTATCTATCTATCTATCTATCTATCTATCTATCTATCTATCTATCTATCTATCTATCTACCTATCTATCTATCTACCTACCTACCTACCTACCTACCTACCTACCTACCTACCTACCTACCTACCTACCTACCTACCTACCTATATATCATAGAATCCTAGAATCATAGGGCTGGAAGGGACCTTGGAGGTCATCTGGTCCAACCCCCTGCTCAGGTAGGAGACCCTAGATCAGTGGTTCTCAACCTTTTTAATGCCGCGACCCCCGACTGGTCGTAAGTCGAGGACTACTCAACCGGTCGTAAGTCGAGGACTACTCAACTGGGGCAGCACCGTTTGCAGACTGGGACTTTTGGCGGGCTCAGCAGGGCAGAGACAGCCTGGACAATTCCTATTGGCTTTTGACAGCCAATAGAATTAGACTCTATTCAAGAGAGTCTATTCTATTGGCTTTCCAAAGCCAATAGAATAAAAGGGAGTAGCACAGCTAAGGAAAAGGGGGGGAAAATGGCGGACTGCGTTGTTTGGCGACCCCCGTGAAATGGTCGTTCGACCCCAAATGGGGTCCCCACCCACAGGTTGAGAACCACTGCCCTATACCATTTCAAACAAATAGCTGTCCAGTCTCTTCTTAAAAACCTCCGGTGATAGGAGTACCCACAACTTCTGGAGGCAACTTCCATTCTGTTGGTTAATTGTTCTCACTATCAGGAAGTTTCTCCTTAGTTCTAGGTTGCTTCTCTCCTTGATGAGTTTCCACCCGTTGCTTCTTGTCCTGCCTTCAGGCGCTTTGGAGAACAGCTTGACTCCCTCTTCTTTGGGGCAGCCCCTGAGATATTGGAACGCTGCTATCCTGTCCCCCCTCGTCCTTCTCTTCATTAAACGAAGAATGGAACCAACACTTACTTTTCTGCTAGCAGAAGATCTGGTCTTCTTCAGATGAGTCCAGCCAATTGGCTCAGAAGCTTTTGGTCCCACCACATTTTGAAGGCAGATGTGGGTCACCCTGGAAACCACAGGGCAGAGTTGCTAGGTAATAATTACACAGGTAATAAAGGAAGGACCAAGAGGTATGGGGCTCAAGGCAGAGGGCTCCAAGATGGAAACCAACAGGGCCTTCAAAGATTGCCAAGTAGAGTTGAAATTCAGTTCTGATTTATTGATAATGATAGCTCCCCGTATTAAGCCAGGAGGAGGGGTGGCTGACATCAGACCTTGCATTTCTCATTTAATTTTTTTTTCTTAATTAAAAAAATTGGTTTATGAGTTTCCATGCAGCCAAAATATGAAAAAGGAGAGGATTTTTCTGGGTCAATTCAACTAGTTATTCCACCCTTATTCCTTTTATTGCTTACCTATGACGATGGGGGGGGGGGGGAAGAAAGACAAAAAAGACATAGCATTTAGTGGTTTTATTCTTTTTAAAATATATTTTAACTGTAATATATATGGCTGGCTATAGAGTGTAATATGTATGTAATATATAATATATTTAACTGTAATATATATGGCTGGCTATAGAGTGTAATATGTATGTAATATATAATATATTTAACTGTAATATATATGGCTGGCTATAGAGTGTAATATGTATGTAATATATAATATATTTAACTGTAATATATATGGCTGGCTGTAGAGTGTAATATGTATCTAATATATAATATATTTAACTGTAATATATATGGCTGGCTATAGAGTGTAATATGTATGTAATATATAATATATTTAACTGTAATATATATGGCTGCCTGTAGAGTGTAGTATGTAATATATAATATATTTAACTGTAATATATATGGCTGGCTATAGAGTATAATATGTATGCAATATATAATATATTTAACTGTAATATATATGGCTGGCTATAGAATGTAATATGTATGCAATATATAATATATTTAACTGTAATATATATGGCTGGCTATAGAGTGTAATATGTTTGTAATATATAATATATTTAACTATAATATATATGGCTGGCTATAGAAATCATTTATAATAATAATAATAATAGTAAAGTTGGAAGGGACCTTGGAGGTCATCTAGTCCAACCCCCTGCTCGGGCAGGAAACCCTACACCGTTTCGGACAAATGGCTGTCCAGTCTCTTCTTAAAAACTTCCAGTGTTGGAGCATTTACTGCTTCTGGAGGCAGGTTGTTCCCCTGGTTAATTGTTCTCACTGTCAGGAAGTTTCTCCTTAGTTCTAGGTTGCTTCTCTCCTTGCTGAGTTTCCATCCGTTGCTTCTTGTCCTGCCTTCAGGCGCTTTGGGGAATAGCTTGACTCCCTCTTCTTTATGGCAGCCCCTGAGATATTGGAATACTGCTATCCTGTCCCCCTTTGTCCTTCTCTTCGTTAAACTAGACATACCCAATTCTAGCAACCGTTCCTTATATGTTTTAGCCTCCAGTCCCCTAATCATCTTTGTTGCTCTTCTCTGTACTCTTTCTAGAGTCTCAACATATTTTTTACATCGTGGTGACCAAAACTGGATGCAGTATTCCAAGTGTGGCCTTACCAAGGCATTAAAGAGTGGTATTAATACTTCACGTGATCTTGATTCTCTCCCTCTGTTAATGCAGCCTAGCACTGTGTTGGCCTTTTTGGCAGCTGCAGCACACTGCTGGCTCATATTTAAGTGATTGTCTACTAGGACTCCGAGGTCCCTCTCACAGTTACTACTATTGAGCATGGTGCCACCTATGCTGTACTTGTGCATTTGGTTTTTCTTTAAGTAAGTAAGTAAGTAAGTAAGTAAGTAAGTAAGTAAGTAAGTAAATAAATATCAATTAAAAATAGGGGAGAAAAAAGAACAGCCTCATCAGAACATATACATTTAATAAATAAATAAATGATGAATATATATATATACTGTATATAACAAATGTGTTATAGAGTGTTCAAAAGAAGAATTCACCTCAATTTTTAAATGAAACATTGAACACATGGAATTACGCTGTCTTTGCATAGCATGGATAAGAAAGAGATACGAGGGCAATTCTAAAATAAACCTCCATTTGGTTATCTGTGACAGACACTCGCGGATACAGAACTTTTATTAGCCACGTTGGAAAACTGCAACATGACATGACTTTTCGACATACTTGTCATAACGCAATTTGAAATTCCTTAGTAGTTGTCACTCGGTGCCAAATCTGGGCTACGGGGTGTGTGTGTGATCAGAAACATCCCTAGAACTAATGAGAAATTTCCTGACAGTTAGAACAATTAATCAGTGGAACAACCTGCCACCAGACGTGGGCGCTCCATCGCTGGAAGTTTTTAAGAAGAGATTGGACAGCCATTTGTCTGAAATGATATAGGCCTTCCTGCCTGAGCAGGGGGTTGGACTAGATGACCTCCAAGATCCCTTCCAACTTTATTATTATTGTTGTTGTTGTTGTGAAGGTTGAGAAACACAATTCTGTGTACACTGAATTGGCCATTCACAAACAGTTTGAAGCTATGATGGAACTCCCTAAAAGGGACTTACAACTTGGTCTCAAAGGTCTGACATTACCCCCCCCCCACACGCTGCTTCTACAATCATGTGATTGCATTTTGGGCACTCAGCAACTGGCACACCGTGATCAAGTCCCTGCGATTGATGGATTTTTTGCCAGAAAATTTGGACTAAATGACCTCCAAGGTCCCTCCCAATTTTATTATTATTACATTATTATTATTGATGATCATCGCACAGTCAGCCAGATGTTCAGACTGGATTTGGCATTTTGTCTACCTATCGAGTCCTTACCCAGGACCTGGGATAGGCAGATGTGGATGTTTGATGGTATTACAGGTATCGTCGCAGGATGGAAGCAGTTCCTAATAAGGCCGCCTTTTGCAATTGACTAATAGGGAATTTGTCAATGCCAATGGTGTTCAAGTGGTGCTCCAGTTGTTTTGGGAGTGCGCCCAAGGAGCCTATGACTATTGGTACTACCCTTGCTTGCTTTTGCCACAGTCTTTCTATTTCTATTTGTAGGTCTTTGTATTTTGTTATCTTCTCCAGTTCTTTCTTGTCTATTCTGCTGTCTCCAGGCACTGCCACGTCCACTATCCAGACTTTTTTGTCTTTCTTATCGACAATTGTTAAGTCTGGGTGTTATGTTGCAGGTGCTTGTCTGTTTGAATTCTGAAGTCCCAGAGCAGTTTAATTTTATCATTTTCTATGACTTTCTCTATTTTATGATCCCACCAGTTTTTGCTTACAGGCAAATGATTTTTTTTGCAGATCTTCCAATGCACCATTGTTGCTACTTTGTCATGCCGCTGCTTGTAGTCAGTCTGTGCAATCTTCTTGCAACAGCTTACCAGGTGCTCCACTGTTTCTTCAGCTTCTTTGCGTAGGCGGCACTTACTGTCTGTTGCTATCTTCTCAATTTTGACTTTATATGCATTTGTCCTTAAGGCTTGGTCTTGTGCAGCCAGAATTAGTCCCCTGGTCTCTTTCTTCAATTTTCCTGCTACTACTACTACTACTACTACTACTACTACTACTACTACTACTACTATAATTCCAACAGAATAATAATAGTGATGTGCGGACGAGCACTGTCGTAAACAGACACCACACCAGACGTCAGCATGCTCCTACGCTAGTTATGGATGGCTCATCTGAGTTTTTGTAACGTTTCACAGTAGACGTCCGAATTGATGGTTGAACCACACTCCATGAACTTCACTACTCTTTGGCATCTGCACATCTGGCGGGAGTTTCTACGGCACCCGTTGTGGCTGCCACAAAGAAGGGGGGGGGGTTCAACCTGTTCTCCAAAGCATCCGAAGAAGGCAGGACAAGAAGCAACGGATGGAAACCAATCAAGGAGAGAAGCAACCTAGAACTAAGGAGAAATTTCCCGACAGTGAGAACAATTAGCTAGTGGAACTGCTTGCCTCCAGAAGTTGTGGGTGCTCCATCACTGGAGGATTTTAAGAAGAGACTGGACAACCATTTGTCTGAAATGGTATAGGGTCTCCTGCCTGAGCAGGGGGTTGGACCAGATGACCTCCAAGGTCCCTTCCAACTCTGTTATTTTGTTTAGTGAAAAAAAGGACCAGGGGTGACATGATATAACAGTTTGCTAATATTTTAGGGATTGTTATAAAGACCTCTAAGGTCCCTTCCTATACTCTTATGCTGTTCTTCTATTCTGTATTCTGGTTGCAAGGAGATCCGGATGTCCTTCGATCACAACATAGGTTTAAAATTACACTGGAAAACATGACAAAGAGGCCGCTGCCGGAAAGATGGGGCAACAGCAAAGGACTCTGATCGTGTGTCACCTGAGCGGGCAGGTGAAACACAGACGGGCCCTGTTAAATAAGCAATGAAGAAAGAGACAAAAACAACCAGCCTGGAAAATAAATATACAGCTATAGGGGCAATTCGTGCCCATTTCATTCACCAGCTGCTTTTCGAATGCGCTCAAGTCATCAGATAGGTCTGGAAAAAAAGAGGCAAGCTTTAAGCTGGCGCCCCTCCAGGTGCCTTGATCTACAACTCCCATCGCCCGACATCAAACATGTCCTTTGCAATCGCGTGTCTGAGATAAAAGAAAGCTGAGTGAGGAGGGGCTTTTAAAGCTTTTAGCTTTCTAAGCTTTTTAGCGATCGATGGACTCTGAATGCAGAGTCGGGATTTGGATTTTCAAGAGATACAGGTGGAACCTTTACACACAGCCAGTATGGTTGGGATTGTGGGTTTCTGCTTGATAGTGCCTTGATTAGGGTATTGTTTTCTGTTTGATGATGGAAAGAAAGAAAGAAAGAAAGAAAGAAAGAAAGAAAGAAAGAAAGAAAGAAAGAAAGAAAGAAAGAAAGAAAGAAAGAAAGAAAGAAAGAAAGAACTTGTGATCCGCCCACTTACTTTCTAAAGGAGATAGGAGGCATAAAAATTTAATAGAAAGAAAGAAAGAACATAAAGGGAAGGAAAAAGAAAGAAAATGAAAGAAAAGAAGAAAGGAAGGAAGGAAGGAGATAGGAGGCATAAAATTTTAAAAGAAAAAGAAAGAAAATAAAGAGAAGGAAGGAAGGAAGAAGAAAATTAAAGAAAGAAAGAAAGAAATTGTAATCCACCCAGTTACCTTCTAGAGGAGATAGGAGATAAAAATTTACTAGAAAGAAAGAAAGAAAGAAAGAAAGAAAGAAAGAAAGAAAGAAAGAAAGAAAGAAAGAAAGAAAGAATAAAGAGAAGGAAGGAAGAAGAAAATAAAAGAAAGAAGAAAGAAAGAACTTGTAATCCACCCAGTTACCTTCTAGAGAAGATAGGAGGCATAAAAATTTAATAGAAAGAAAGAAAGAAAGAAAGAAAATAAAGGGAAGGAAGGAAGAAGAAAGAAAGAAAATGAAAGAAAGCACAGAAAGATGTGCTGGGGAAAACACACCCCGACTACATTTCCCAGCAGCCCCCGCGGGTCGAGCGGGCGAAGGCGCGGGTGGGCGGGACCTCACGGCTTTACGGCGGCGCCTTCGGGTTTCTCCGCCCACCCACCGCTCTCACTTACTAAGCCGCCCGCTGGGCGCGCGCGCTGGGGCTTGTCGGCAGCGCGCATGCGCGCCCGCTTTCGCCTCAGCGGCACTTGCCGGCCGAAAGGGGCGCGGCGGTGCCGGTGGTCGTGTGGCGGGGGGGGTGGGTGGGGTGGAAACGAGGAGGAGGGTCCCTTTACGATGAGGAGGGGGTCTTGGCTACCTCTATAAATATTATAAATATTTTCGGAACGCTTCTGGAGGCCTCCCCCTTTCCCCCCCACCCCCCTCCCAAAACAATCCCTCTGAGGAAAAAAGAGCAGAAAACACAGTCTGGAGGTGGGTGGGCCGAGGGGAGATTGACAGCCCCCTCCCCTACTTATTTTTTGAGAGAGGCCTCTCCCCCGCCCATTTTTTTTTTTTTTTTAGGGAAGCCCCTCCCCTCGCTCGGCCGCCTCCCGCCCTTCCTGTGAGAGCCCCTCCGCCAGGCCGGGGGAGGGGCGGGGAGGAGGAGGAGCGGGGCGGTCACGTGACTCCTCCCTCCTTTTTTTTCTCTCCCTCCCCCGCCCCCTCCCTCCCTCCCTCCTCTCCCTCCCTCCTCACCCCCCCGCCCGCAGGTTTGCAGCCCGCAGTTGCACGTGTGAGCGGGAGCGCCGCCGCAGCTGGGTCGACCTGACCACCCACCCACCCCTTTTTTTCCTCCCTCTTTTGCCCGCTGGAGACACCCACCCACCCAGCCAGCCAGCCATGGGCGACCCCCGGGACGTGCGGGTGGGGGATGTCAACTCCAACCTGCTGATCGGCTGCAGCACCGGGGACGCCCAGCTGGACCGGGCGGTGGGGCAGTGGCTGAGCTGGGACAAGGTGGGTGTGGGCACGGAGGGGGGGAAGGGAAACCCCCCACCCCTTGCAAGGGGGGGGGAGAGAGAGAGAGACCCTCCCCAGCTGGCCAAAAATAAGAATTTGCACGGAATACATCGATCAGGAAAGAGAGGTGACCTTTTGGGGTGTGTGTGTGTAGGGTGTGTGTGTGGGGGGGTCCTGGCAAGAGCAAGCAGGTGGGCACTGGCGATGCCAACCCAGCCTGGGCACCAGCCCCCCACCTGGCAGAATCCAGCCTGGGAAGGATGTTGGAGGAAGGTCCTCAGCAGGTTGCATAAATTACACACAGGGATTCATCTGGAGATTTATTTATAGGTATGTAGGTGTGCATGCATGTAGCGTATCTATATGCGTGTTAGGTGTGTGTACGCTTTTGAGAGCAGGCGACAGAATCTCGTTTTGAATGTGTGCCAGTGTGCCCACAGTAAAAAAAGGACAATAAAGGTTATCTAGGTGGCCTTTTGGGGGGGTTGAGTGGGGAGAGGCAGATGGGCACTGGCAATGCCAACCCAGCCTGGGCACCAGCCCTCCACCTGGCAGAATCCAGCCTGGGAAGGATGTTGGAGGAAGGTCCTCCACGCCAGGACTGCAGCAGGTTGCATAAATTACACACACGGATTCATATGGAGATTTATTTATAGGTGTGCATGCATGTAGCATATCTATATGTGTGTTAGGTGTGTGTACGCTTTTGAGAGCAGGAGATAGAATCTCGTTTTGAATGTGTGCCAGTGTGCCCACAGTAAAAAAAAAGACAATAATGGTTATCTAGGTGGCCTTTTGGGGGGGAGGGTTGAGTGGGGAGGGGCAGGAGGCATTGGCAATGCCAACCCAGCCTGGGCATCAGCCCCCACCTGGTAGAATCCAGCCTGGGAAGGATGTTGGAGGAAGGTCCTCCACGCCAGGACCGCAGCAGGTTGCATAAATTACACACAGGGATTCATATGGAGATTTATTTATAGATAAGGGTATAGGTGTATACATATGTGTGCATATAGCGTGTCTATATGCGTGTTAGGTGTGTGTACGCTTTTGAGAGCAGGCGATAGAATTTCGTTTTGGATGTGTGCCAGTGTGCCCACAGTAAAAAAAGGACAATAAAGGTTATCTAGCTGGCCTTGGGGGGGTTGAGTGCGGGGGGGGGCAGGTGGGCATTGGCAATGCCAACCCAGTCTACCTGGCAGAGTCTGAAGTGGGAAGGATGTTGGAGGAACGACCGCCAAGCCAGGACCACAGCAGGTTGTTGTTATCTTTTACAAATGGCTTGTTTGTGCCAAAATGGGCTTTCTCCTTTGCTGAAAAAAAAATCAAGGTCTCTGTGCCTCCTTTTTTTGACCCATCAAATCGTATGCAAAAGCTTCCATCCCTTTTAACAGAGGAAAAAGGAGCTACAGACTGTCTGATTTGGGTTGTGTGTGGGGGAGATTGTAATATGTTTGGAAATGCTTTCCTCTTTCTCCAGAGCGACTCAAAACCGGCTTTATGTGATTGCAACACCACATCCTGAAAGGGTATTATTTAAGAAATACACAGTGCAATGTAGCCTTGTTAATCTTATCAGGAGGATAGGCAGTGAGGGAAAATGTCTGAGGGGGGAATGGATGCTTTGCAGTTCTCCGCATCAAACAAAAAATCTATTTTTTTTTCTAGCAGGAGATAGCTAGTATTTTTTTTTTAAAATGCTATTTGCCTTTGGGGTGCTATGAAATAACATGAGATTAAGTCGATTTGTCTTAAGCTGCTCACAGGTTTTATGACATCTCTCTGGAAGAATAGAACATATGTATAAAAAAGTTACACCCACCCACCCACACACACACACACACACCCTACAGCCTTTGTCTTAAAGCTCCTTTCCTTACAAAATTCAACTCAATCTACTTTTTTATTACAATATAAAAAAATACATCAGATCTTGTATGGTTAAAAAAAACCCCTTGCATGTGTTACAAGTGTACATAAATTGAAAAAAAAAACCAGGACAGAATAAGTTGTATAAAATATTAATGCAAGATTAATTCAATATTTAAATGTATTAAATCTAGAGACTATATAGAAACCTATTGTTTCATCTCATTTTTGGAAGTTAAGGACATTTTAGAAATGGATAGCAAATATGTATCTTGAATTCGTGCTTTCTATGCTATCTATTTATAACCTTTTGCATGCTTCCTTTCCCCCCCCTCTTTTGGAAATAACCTCCAATTGGCATCCATTTCTAGTTTTTTGGCGACCTTGTTTCAGGTTTCTCCTTTCCAGCCTGTTTGATGACCTCATAGGAAAGCTGTTAGTATGGAAGAGGGAAAAAAAATATATGCATAGGAATGAGAGCTGTCTAAAAGTCAGGAGTCTGCATTTTGGAAATTAATGGACATTATCTGTGGATAACTGGCAGAAGGAAGGATCTGTGTGCCTGCATTGCAAAGTAAAACTGGAGAGCAAATATTAAAATTCCGGTATCTGGCAATGGGCAGTCCATTAGTCTGTCCATATCCCACATTTTAGTGCCATCATTTTAGAATGGAATGGAATGGAATGGAATAGAATAGAATAGAATAGAATAGAATAGAATAGAATAGAATAGAATAGAGCTGGAAGGGACCTTGGAGATCTTCTAGTCCAGCCCCCTGCTTAAGCAGGAGAACCTATATCATCTCAGACAAGTGACTGTCTAGCCTTTTCTTAAAAAATCTCCAGTGATGGAGCGCCACGATTTCTGGTGGCAAGCTGTTCCACTGGTTAATTGTCCTCACTGTGAGGAAGTTTCTCCTTAATTCCAGGTTGCTTCTCTCCTTGATCAGTTTCCATCCATTATTTCTTGTCTTTCCCTCTGGTGCTTTGGAGAATAATTTGACCCCCTCTTCTTTGCGGCAGCCCCTCAAATACTGGAACACTGCTATCATGTCTCCCCTATTTCTTCTTTTCTTTAGACTGGCCAAACCCAAGTCCCACAGCCTTTCTTTATATGTTTTAGTCTCCAGGCCTTTGATCATCTTAGTTGCTCTTCTCTGAATTTTTTCCAAACTCTCAACATCTTTTTTGTGATATGGTGATCAAAATTGGCTGCAGGATTCCAGGTGTGGCCTCACTAGGGTTTTATAAAGCGGTAGTAATACTTCATGTGATCTTGATTCTATGCCTCTGTTTATACAACCCAGGATTGCATTAGCTTTTTTGGCTGCTGCTGCACACGGCTGGCTCACGGTCAAGTGATCGTCCACTAGGACTCCAAGGTCCCTCTCACAGTGGCTATTTTTAATCCAGGTCTCGCCCAATCTGTACTTGCGCCTTTGGTTTTTCCTGCCTAAATGTAAGACTTTGCTTTTCTCCACATTGAAACTCATTTTGTTGGATAGGGCCCATTGTTCAAGTTTGTCAAGATCTTTTTGGATCCTGAGCTTGTCTTCTGGGGTGTTGGCTATTCCTGCCAGTTTGGTGTCATCTGCAAATTTGATGAGTTCCCCTTCAGTTATCTAAGTCATTGATGAAGATATTGAAAAGTGCTGAGCCTAAGACGGAGCCTTGTAGTACCCCACTGCTTACTCCTCTCCATATAGATGTAGTGCCGTTGAGGACTACTCGCTGAGTACAGTTTGCCAGCCAGCTACAGCTCCATCTGATGGTGATGTTGTCTATTTTTCTAGCTTACCAAGGAATAGGTTGTGGTCTACCTTATCAAATGCCTTACTGAAGTCTAAATATACTACGTCCACTGCGTTTCGCTGGTCTATTAGTTTAGTCACTTTATCAAAGAATGAGATGAGATTGGTTTGGCATGATCTGTTTTTGATAAAGCTGTGCTGGCTACTAGTTATAACTTTGTTTGCTTCTAGTTGTTCGCAGATCTGTTTTTTTTATTATCTTTTTCAGGATCTTCCCAGGTATTGATGTCAGACTGATTGGTCTGTAGTTTCCTGGGTCTGTTTTTTTTCTCTTTTTTGAAGATGGGGACCACATCAGCCCTTTTCCAATCTTCGGGTATTTCCCTGGTGCTCCAGGATTTATGAAAGATGTGTGGTGCAATGGTTCTGAGATAACATCTGCCAGCTCCTTCAGAACTCTGGGATGTAATCTGTCAAGTCCTGGTGATTTATATTCGTCAAGGTTGGATAGGTGTTCTCTTATCATTTTCTTGCTTATTTTAATTTTTGTTTCTAATTTCTCTTTTGCAGTGGTTTTTTTTTTTTTTGGTATGTTGTGCTATGGTTTCTTTTTGTGTGAAGACTGATGCAAAGTATGAGTTAAGCAGTTCTGCTTTCTCCCTGTTGCCTGTTATTTCCTTGTCATCTTTTCTCTTTAGTGGACCCACAGTTTCCTTGTCCTTTTTCTTGTTGTTCACATATTGGAAGAAACTTTTTTTTTAATTATTCTTGATTTCTGTTGCAAGTCTTTGTTCGTTCTGAGCCTTTGCTTTCCTGACTTCATCTTTGCATGTTCTGGCTGATAATTGGCCTTAGTTATGTGACCCTCTTTCCATTTTTTTTTTGTATTTGTCCTTTTTGTCTTTCAGTTTGTCAGAGAGATCTTTGTGCAGCCTTGCTAGTTTCTTCTTGAATTTCTTGTTTTTGTCTTTCAGTGGTATTGTGCTAGACTGGGCTTTTGTGATTGCATTTTTTCAGAGTTTCCCATGCTTCTTGGATTGTTTTGCCCTTTAGGATTTTCATCCATGGGATCTTTCCTAGGTTCTCTCTGAGTTTGTTAAAGTCAGCTCTTTTGAAGTTTAAGACGCTGGTTGGATTGTTTTCTGTTGCTAGTGTTTGCGTTATATTAAATTCCAGTATGACGTGGTCACTTTCACCCAAGGTTCCGGCAACTTCAGCTATCGCTTCTTCTCTATTAGTAAGGATTAAGTCCAGTATGGATTTACATCTGGTTCCTTCCTCCATCTTTTGAGTGACAAAGTTGTTGGCTAGGTTGGTTAGGAATCTGTTTGATCTCCCAATCACTGCAGAGCTTGTCTCCCTGTTGATATCTGGATAGTTGAAGTCTCCCATTACTACTGCGGTATGTTTCCTACATACATTTATTAACTGGTTGGCAAAGAGTTCCTCTATTTCTTCTGATTGGTGGGGTGGTCTGTAATATACACCTATGGTGATGCCGGTTTTTCCCCCCTCTTTTATATTGACCCATATGCATTCTGGAGAGACTATCTTTGATCATGTGCATTTCGGGAGATATGTAATGTTCTCTTACATATAGGGCAACGCCCCCTCCTCTTTTTGTAGACCTGTTTCCTCTGAACAATTTGTATCCATCCATCAGTCCAGTGGTTCTCAACCTGTGGGTCGGGACCCCATTTGGGGTCGAACGACCATTTCACGGGGGTCGCCAAACAACGCAGTCCACCATTTTTTCCCCCTTTTCCTTAGCTGTGCTACTCCCTTTTATTCCATTGGCTTTTGAAAGCCAATAGAATAAACTCTTTTGAATAGAGTCTCATTCTATTGGCTTTCAAAAGCCAATAGGAATTGTCCAGGCTGTCTCTGCCCTGCTGAGCCCGCCAAAAGTCCCATTCTGCAAAAGGTGCTGCACCCGTTGAGTAGTCCTCGACTTAACGACCAGTTGAGTAGTCCTCGACTTACGACCGGTTGGGGGTCGCGGCATTAAAAAGGTTGAGAACCACTGCATTAGTCCATTCCATTCATGGGTTTCATTTCACCAGGTTTCTGTAATGCCAACTATGTCATACCCTTCCTCGTGTACTATTGCTTCTAGTTCAGCCTGTTTGTTCCCCAAGCTTTGAGCGTTTGTATATAAGCATTTAAGACTTTTATGCCTGTCTGTGGGTGTGTTTCCTGCATCTCCT
The DNA here is from genome assembly GCF_016545835.1 of Crotalus tigris. Taxonomy (NCBI): domain Eukaryota; kingdom Metazoa; phylum Chordata; class Lepidosauria; order Squamata; family Viperidae; genus Crotalus; species Crotalus tigris. The sequence continues at coordinate 368,928 of NW_024097188.1, forward strand.
GAATGTTGTTTGAGTTTTTCTTTTTTCTTGTCCCTGCCCACCTCTTTGTTTGATTTGTTTTCTTGGGATTTATAATTGGTTGTGGGTTCTAGAGATTCTAAAGATTGGTCACCCCCCCCTCAATTTTAGTTTAAAGCCTTCCTGATGAGTTGGGGCAGTCTTTTTCCGAGTACATTTCCCCCCTCTTTTTGTGAGGTGCAGCCCGTCGCTTGCCGAGAATCCTTCGCGAAGGAAATGCAGTCCATGATCCAGAAACCAAAGTTTTCTTGGCGACACCAACCCCTTTAGCGAAGTCCCATTTGTCATCTTCAGGCTAGTGTTTTCGGCTTTGTGCTTCTAGAAGCAAGCTAGGAGCATGAAGCCGAAAACACCAGCCTGAAGATGACGAATGGGACTTCGTCGAAACATCGCCAAGACACTTCCAATTTTACGCGGGAGAAAACCCGAATAACCAAAGACCTACATACAAACACCCGCGAAAACCTCAGAAAACACACACACACACAAATATGTGTGTGTGTGTGTGTAATAGCATTAATAGCATTATATATGTGTGTGTGTGTGTGTGTGTGTGTGTGTGTTTTCTGAGGTTTGTAGGTCTTTGGTTATTCGGATTTTCTCCCGCATCAAATTTGAAGTGTCTTGGCGACGTTTCGATGGTCCCATTCGTCATCTTCAGGCTGGTGTTTTCGGCTTCGTGCTTCTAGGAGCAAATTATATATATATGCTTTTAAAAAGCTGCCATTAGAGGGATTTAAATGAGAGTTATTGAATGTTATGGATTTAAAAAAAAATAGCCTTTGGTGCTGCTGACTTTTACATCTTAGGATGCTGAGAAGACTAGACCTGTAGGAATCCTAGACATTCTGTAATAACTAGAAAAATTCCATGAACTGTGTAGCTTCTTCATGTGGAAAAAAAAAATGTCTTACAGGTTGCAGAATTGGCTGGCACCATTACCAATCTTGTTACGTTGTGTGCTGATGTTTTCCTAAGGAAACATTGGAGAGAATGCTTAATACGGTGTATCTCAGCTTGGCGACTTTAAGATAGGTGGACTTCAGTTCCCCAAATGCTTAGCATTCTACTGAATCCTATATCAGTGTTGGATCTTTTCAGAGATTATGAACCCAAAGGGAGGGGCCACCCAAGTGACATCTTCTCAAACTGTGGAGCTGTTCAATTTGCTTGCTTCAAGAACTTCCCTCCGGCTGGGAAGCCTATTTTAGGCTGCAGCTGTCTCTAAAATGGGATACAGGAAATGATTAATAACATGCCACCAGATGCACAGATAGAGGAGAAAGTGAAAGCCATGGCTTGGGATTTCGTGGATGCTGGCAGACGCAGAGAACTGACTTTTAATGTGCAGCTAATCATAGATTCGGATCTTGGCTTAGCTTGTTAGATTCTAGTTCAGGGGTCCCCAACCCCCTGGTCTGTGGGCTGGTACCGGGGCGCGGCATGCCAGCAACTGGGCCGCACAAACAAGCATGTGGTCCTCAATGGAACCGCATCTACATGGAGGGAAGTGTGTAGTGGGGTGCCTCAGGGCTCTGTTCTGGGCCCAGTGCTCTTCAACATCTTCATCAACGATCTGGATGAGGGGATAGATGGGGAACTCATCAAATATGCAGATAACACCAAGCTGGCAGGAGTAGCCAACACTCCAGAAGACAGGCTTAGGTTGCAGGAGGATCTGGACAGACTTGAACACTGGGCGCTATCTAACAGAATGAAGTTCAATGGTGAAAAAAGGAAGGTTCTACATTTAGGCAAGAAAAACCAACTGTACAGGTATAGTATAAGGGGGTACCTTGCTCAATAGTAGCAACTGTGAGAGGGATCTCGGAGTCCTAGTGGACAATCATTTAAATATGAGCCGGCACTGTGCTGCAGCTGCCAAAAAGGCCAACACCGTGCTAGGCTGCATCAAGAGAGGGATAGAATCAAGATCACGTGAAGTGTTAATACCACTTTACAAGGCCTTGGTAAGGCCACACTTGGAATACGGCATCCAGTTTTGGTCACCAAGATGTCAAAAAGATGTTGAGACTCTGGAAAGAGTGCAGAGAAGAGCAACAGGGGACTGGAAGCTAAAACATATAAGGAAAGGCTGCTGGAATTGGATATGTCTAGTTTAATGAAGAGAAGGACGAGAGAGTACATGGTGGCAGTGTTTCAGTATCTGAGGGGCTGCCCCAAAGAAGAGGGAGTCAAGCTATTCTCCAAAGCGCCTGAAGGCAGGATGAGAAGCAACGGATGGAAGCTAATCAAGGAGAGAAGCAACTTAAAACTTAGAACTAAGGAGAAACTTCCTGACAGTGAGGACAATTAACCAGTGGAACAACCTGCCTCCAGAAGCGGTGAATGCTCCAACACTGGAAGTTTTTAAGAAGAGACTGGACAGCCACTTGTCTGAAATGGTATAGGGTTTCCTGCCTGAGCAGGGGGTTGGACTAGATGACCTCCAAGGTCCCTTCCAACTTTACTATTACTACTACTACTACTACTATCATTATCATTATCATCATTATTATTATTATTTCAGACAAATGGCTGTCCAGTCTCTTAAAAACTTCCAGTGTTGGAGCATTCACCGCTTCTGGAGGCAGGTAGTTCCACTGATTAATTGTTCTTACTGTCAGGAAGTTTCTCCTTAGTTCTAGGTTGCTTCTCTCCTTGATTAGTTTCCACCCGTTGCTTCTTGTCCTGCCTTCAGGTGCTTTGGAAAATAACTTAACTCCCTCTTCTTTATGGCAGCCCCTGAGATACTGGAAGACAGCTATCATGTCCCCCCTCGTCCTTCTCTTCATTAAACTAGACATATCCAATTCCAGCAGCCTTTTCTTATATGTTTTAGCTGGCTGTGTGATTCACACAACATCTGCAGCGATTCGCTTAACATCCGTGGTCAAAAAGGTTGTAAAATAGTGCACTTGCTTAGCAAATGGAAATCCAGGTCTCAGCTGCGGACGTGAGTGGAGGACCACCTGTGTTGCAATCTTACCTGCATTTCTTAGGGAAGGAAGGCCTATTTATATATTCTTCTAATAAGGAAATTCAAGCTGGCTTAATACTTTTGCCACACTTAACGAGGCTCAGCTACTATCCTTATCAACAAGAGGCTGAATTCTCCCATGTTGTTAATATTTGGACAGAGAACTCTGTACGAGTGCCAGTGGGGGCATTCTTTTCACAGGAGCTGGAATTTTGTTGCTGGCTAAACATATCGTTATGTCGAACCCCAGATAAGAGATTTAGGATCTGCCAAATCTTATCAGGATGGTCTGAAGTCGAAAAGAAAGAAAGTCGCAAAAGGCGATCACTGGATGTTTTTAAGAAGAGACTGGACAGCCATTTGTCCGAAATGGTGTAGGGTTTCCTGCCTGAGCAGGGGGTTGGACTAGATGACCTCCAAGGTCCCTTCCAACTTTACTACTATTACTTGAACCCCAGGACATCATTCATGGAACTGGCATAAATACAAGCCGGTTGCAAGCATCCCAGTTTTGATCACGTGACCCTGGGGATGCCGCAACCTCGTCCGCTTGACGAATAGTCATAAGTCCCTTTTTTTTTCAATGACGCAACTTCAAATGGTCACCAAACGAACGTCTTTTAAGTCGAGGGCCACCTGTGCTCTTCTCCTTTTCTTCGATCATCTGCTTTTTTCAGTGATTCTTGGAAATGGGAGGAAAAAGCACCATTTTAAAGCGCCGTCCGATTGGTAGGCACCGTCTACTTTCCCTTAAGTTCTCAGAGAGAAAGAGGTATTATTTCATGCCTCCATGGGCAAGGTTTCCCATGAGTTGCACGTTTAAACTATATAATTGCTGACAGTCTCTGACAGGAGGCCACCTGAAGAGAGGAGAAGCATTGGAAATGTGCATTGACAGGCTGTTACGAAGAAAGCTGGGTTGACAAGATCAGAAACGAGGTGATAAGCCGCCTGGGAAAGCCCAGGGAAATCATCAAAACAATTAAAAGACGAAAATTAGAATATTTCGGACACATGATGCGACACCCAGAAAAATACGGCCTACTCCATTTAATCCTCCAGGGAAAGATGGAAGGCCAACGAGGTCCAGGCAGAAGAAGAACATCGTGGCTTCAAAATCTAAGGGACCGGTTTGGACAAAACTCAGCAGCACTTTTTTGTGCGGCTGCTGATAAAAACAGGATCGCCAACAGGATCGCCAACGTCCCATAACGGATATGGCATAACAACAACAAGAAGAATTGCTAACTGATAGAAAAACAGAAAACTTGAGATTATGGATCTTTGCACAGATTAATTCCAAATTATTATTATTATTATTATTTTTTGCAAGAAATGTTGAAGAATAGAACAGCGTTTCTTTCTGTTGGAAACACACATTGTTCTGTGATCGAATTGAACCCCCCTCTTCTGCCATCCCAGACAGAAACACGTGAATCTTGAGTTATTTAGATTTGATCACGCACTCGGAGGTAAAATGTATTTTCTCCTCTTTTCCCTGTTCAAGGCAGCGTGCATTTTTACTTCAATTTGACGGAACCGAACATGACTCAGAACATCATTTGCAGATGAATTGGATAGAGCCTGTTTACTTCATCTCATTCATGTGCAAATGATACCCTGAGTCATGCTCAGCTCCATCAAATTTCACGATTTAAACAGGAGAGAATGTCCTTTTATTCAAGGCTGATGTCGGTGGAGTTGTTCAGAGAAGGTCAGCCAGATCCGGACCCCAAATAACTCAGCGAAACAGCGGTGGGCAGCAAATAAATTTAATTAACAAATAAAATGAAAACGTTCTGTCTTTGAAAGAACTGTATTTCTCAATTTCCACCAGCTGATCAATAGCTGGCAGTCCCTGGCTGACCTCTTTGTGGTAAAGGTCAAGCTTCTCACTCATCCCTGGGATTACTAGATTCCATCGCCTTTCTAAAGTGACCTGCGAGGAGGCCGGGAGCTGCAAAGATCAGCTCGCATGATCCACAGCCGATTTTATCACGCATGCTTGTGCTTCAGCAACAGCACATAAATCGAAAGCTGCAGGGCGTGTTATGCAATGTAAATTCCGCTCCCCCTGCTCCGCTATCAGCCAGCCATCTTCATGTTTGGCAGAAAGATGAAAGCGTGAGCTTGCAGCTCTGCAAATCGTCCCGGGTTTCGCGGAAAGAATTTGGCAAAGCAAAGAATAGCACGTATTAAGGCTTTCTGAGATCGGCAGCAAAAAATATTATAACAAATTCTGGCTTGTTCTGGTCTTTTATTGAACCGCAATCAAAGCGGTTTCATAAGACTTCTACAAAGTCTGACATTTGAACGATCGTTGGTTACCAAATTGATCGTTAACGCGGGGTTTGGTGGGGAATTGTAGACGGTTTTGTGATGTGTTTTGTGCTTCCTTCTCCTTGCCCAGTTGTACAGTAGTGTTAGCCCGTGAGGGATGTAATTGATTTGGTACGGTGATGAAGGTGCTGGACTGTTCTCTCTCAATCTTTCCTTAGGCATGAAATGCTGGTTGGGTGACTTTCGGCCTGTGGTTCTCTCTCGGCCCAACCCACCTCATATGGTTAATAATAATAATAATAAAGTCAGAAGGGGCCTTGGAGGTCAAATAGTCCAACCCCCTGCTCAGGCAGGAAACCCTGTACCATTTCAGACAAATGGTTGTCCAGTCTCTTCTTAAGTGTTAGAGCATTCACCGCTTCTGGAGGCAGGTTGTTCCACTGGTGAATTGTTCTAACTGTCAGGAAGTTTCTCCTTAGTTCCAGGTTGCTTCTCTCCTTGATCGGTTTCCATCCGTTGCTTCTTGTTCTGCCTTCAGGGGCTTTGGAAAACAGCTTGACTCCCTCTTCTTTGGGGCAGCCCTTGAGATACTGGAAGACTGCTATCAATGTCCCCCCTCATCCTTCTCTTCATTAAACTAGACATACCCAATTCCAGCAACTGTTTTTTGTATGTTTTAGTCTCCAGTCCCCTAATCATCTTTGTTGCTCTTCTCTGCACTCTTTCTAGAGCGGTGGTTCTCAACCTGTGGGTCGCGACCCCATTTGGGGTCGAACGACCATTTCACGGGGGTCGCCAAACAAGGCTGTCTGCCATTTTTTCCCCCTTTTCTTTGGCCACGCCCCTGGCACCCGGTGATGTATAAGTGGTTGGGGGTCACCACAATATGGGGAACTGTATTATGGGGTCGCGGTTGAGAACCACTGTTGAGAACCACTGTTGAGAACCACTGTTGAGAACCACTGTTGAGAACCACTGTTCTAGAGTCTCAACATCTTTTTTACGTCGTGGTGACCAAAACTGGATGCCGTATTCCAAGTGTGGCCTTACCAAGGCCTTGTCGAGTGGTACTAACCCTTCACGTGATCCTGATTCTCTGTTAATGCAGCCCAGCACTGAGTTGGCTTTTTTGGCAGCTGCAGCACATTGCTGGCTCATATTTTGTTCATATTACTAAAGTTGGAAGGGACCTTGGAGGTCATCTAGTCCAACCCCCTGCTCGGGCAGGAAACCCTACACTATTTCGGACAAGTGGCTGTCCAGTCTCTTCTTAAAAACTTCCTTTTTTTAAGAAATTTTGGTGATTGTCTACTAGGACTCTCTCTCTCTCTCTCTCTCTCTCTCTCTCTCTCATTCTCTCTTGGTGCTCTCTGAACTTGACTGTCTTCTTGCAGATGTTTCATGATTCAACTAGATCAGTGGTGGTGAACCCATGGCACGGGTGCCAGAGGCAGCACTCAGAGCCCTCTCTGTGGGCACACACGCCATTGCCCCAGTCCTGGGCCTTCAGCTGGATTTTATAAAACCTTTTCGCTTTAGGCCTCCACCGCCGTGTGCAAAAAAAAAAAAGGTTCAGTCAGTCAGTCAATTTCAACTTCTCGCGGGGAAAAAAAAGATCTTGCAAAGTTGGAATTGATTGATTGAACTTTTTAGTCCCACCCAGTCTGCTGTCACCACCGCAACCACGCCCAGCCAATGGGCCACACCCAGCCAATGGGCCACACCCACCCGGCACCCAACAATGCATAAGTGGGTTTTGGTTGCAGTTTGGACGGTCTCTAAAACGTTCGCCATCACTGCCCTAGACCATTTCGGACAAGTGGCTGTCCAGTCTCTTCTTAAAAACTTCCAGTGTTGGAGCATTTACCGCTTCTGGAGGCAGGTGGTTCCACGGGTTAATTGTTCTCACTGTCAGGAAGTTTCTCCTTAGTTCCAGGTTGCTTCTCTCCTTGATGAGTTTCCACCCGTTGCTTCTTGTCCTGCCTTCAGGAGCTTTGGAAAATAATAAAATCCTGTCTTTAAGATCGTTTAAGTTCCAGGCTCTCTGCGTATTTTTATGTTTTATCTCTTTTTTTAATGGATTTTATTTTATTTTATTTTGCAGGCCGCCCAAGGTCCCGTCGGATTTGGACGGCTATAACAAATTTGAATAAATGAAGGGAAAGGCCAGTGTGGAAGAGTCAACGGAGACAAACCTTACAATAGCTCCAGAGGTTTTCAGGCTGATGCACAGCTGGGGAAGCTGGAAGCTGGGTTGAGTCAGACCTGCTTCCCCCTCACTCTTCCAAGCAGTGGGATATAACAACGGAAGCTGATGTTGGCTGAAGTGGTTTGCTTGCTCGATCGTAGGTGGCCGAGTTACTAGATAGCCTGGCTTTCTCTGGGGTGCTTGGTGCTCTCCGAGGTGGGCAGTTTTCTTGCAGATGTTTCATTGCCAAACTAGGTAACATCATCCGTGTTAGAAGGATGTAGGGTTTGCTCGCTGTTTAACCTCACTTCCTTCTAGCACTCAGGATGTTACCTGGTTTGCTAATGAAATGTCTGCAAGAAAACAACCCAGCTCAGAGAGCATCAAGGGCCCCCTTTCTAGCACTGATGATGTTCCCTAGTTGGGTCATGAAATGTCTGCAAGAAAACCACCAAGCTCAGAGAGCACCAGCGATCCCACAGTCGTCGTTGTCCTCCTCCTCCCTCCTCCTCCTCCTCCTCCTCCTCCTCCTCCTCCTCCTCCTCCTCCTCCCTTCTAGCACTGATGATGTTCCCTAGTTGGGTCATGAACTGTCTGCAGGAAAACCACCAAGCTCAGAGAGCACCAAGGACCCCATAGTCCTCCTCCTCCTCCTTTCTATAAACTCCCACTCTCTCCTAGCATTGATGATGTTCCCTAGTTGGGTCATGAAACGTCTTCAGGAAAACCACCCAGCTCAGAGAGCACCAAGGACCCCCCCCAGTCGTCGTCCTCCTCCTCCTTCTCTCTCTCTCTCTCTCTCTCTCTCTCTCTCTCTCTCTGTCTGTGTGTGTGTGTGTGTGTGTGCAAACCGCCCTCCCTTCTATCACTGATGATGTTCCTTAGCTGGGTCACAAAACGTCTGCAAGAACACCACCTAGTCAGAGAGCACCTGGGACCCCACAGTCGTTGTCCTCCTCCTCCTCCCCCCTTCTAGCACTGATGATGTCCCCTAGTTGGGTCATGAAAGGTCTGCAAGAAAACCACCCAGCTCAGAGAGCACCGGGGATCCCACAGTCTTCCTCCTCCTCCTCCTCCTCCTTCTCTCTCTCTCTCTCTCTCTCTCTCTCTCTCTCTCTCTGTGTGTGTGTGTGTGTGTGTGTGCGTGCAAACCCCCCTCCCTTCTATCACTGATGATGTTCCCTATCTGGGTCACAAAACGTCTGCAAGAACACCACCCAGTTCAGAGAGCACCTGGGGCCCCACAGTCGTCGTTGTCTTCCTCCTCCTCCTCCTCCTCCTAGCACTGATGATGTTCCCTAGTTGGGTCATGAAAGGTCTGCAAGAAAGCCACCAGCTCAGAGAGCACCAGGGACCCCACAGTCTTCCTCCTCTTCTTCTTCCTCCTCCTCCTCCTCCTCCTCCTCCCTTCTAGCACTGCTGATGTTCCCTAGTTGGGTCATGAAATGTCTGCAAGAAAACCGCCAAGCTCCGAGAGCACCAGGCAGCCCACCATTCAACCCTGAGCTACAGATATTCCCCCCTAGCACCGTCTCTCCCAGATAGCATGAGTTCCTTCACCAGATCGTCAGCCCTCCAGGAGTGCGCGCCTCCCCATTTTCCCGAGCCCCTGCGAAGTCTGACCCTGCTCCTCCTTTCCCTCGCAGAACCCTAAGACCAAAGAGCAGATCGAAAGCCTGTTACGGAATGGGAAGAATAAGGAGCTACGGGACCGTCTCTGCCGCCGGCTGACCTTTGGGACCGCCGGCCTGCGCTCCGCCATGGGGGCCGGCTTCTGCTACATCAACGATCTTACCGTGATCCAGTCCACCCAGGTGAGTGTCAGAGCCATTGTGAAGGTTCAAAGCGGTGTGTCTCCCCCTAGCCCCCCCCTCTGTCCTCTCCCCCCCTCGTATGACCTCAGATGCCATCATTGCCCCACAGGGTGGGAAAGCCCTAACCTGGATTTGGAAAAGCAAACAAACAAACAAAAAAGACCCATGGTTTAATACCACGTTTGCCTCTGATACATCCTTGGGGCGTCTAAAGCCGTGTTTCTCAAACGTGGCAACTTGAAGCTGCACGAGCTTCAGATCCCAGAATTCGACACGAAGACGTGTGGACTTAGCAAACTCCCAGAATTCCACTTTAGACACGCAACGGAGGGAAACTAACCAAGGAGAGAAGCAACCTGGAACTAAGGAGAAACTTCCTGGCCATGAGGACAATGAACCAGTGGAACCACCTGCCTCCAGAAGCGGTGAATGCTCCAACACTGGAAGTCTTTAAGAAGAGACTGGACAGCCATTTGTCCGAAATGGTGTAGGGTTTCCTGCCTGAGCAAGGGGTTGGACTAGATGACCTCCAAGGTTCCTTCCATCTTTATTATTATAACTTCAACTCTCAGAATTCAACTTTTCAGATGTGTGGACTTCAAGTCTCAGAATTCCCCAGCCAGCATGGTTGGCTGGGGAATTCTGGGACTTGAAGTCCACACATCTGAAAAGTTGCCGCTTTTGTTGCATCTATATACAAAGTCTACGCTGGGGATTCTCGGAGTTGAAGTCCATAATAATAATAAAGTTGGAAGGGACCTTGGAGGTCATCTAGTCCAACCCCCTGCTCAGGCAGGAAACCCTTTACCATTTCAGACAAATGGCTGTCCAGTCTCTTCTTAAAAACCTCCAGTGTTGGAGCATTCACCGCTTCTGGAGGCAGCTGGTTCCACTGGTTAATTGTTCTCACTGTCAGGAAGTTTCTCCTTAGTTCCAGGTTGCTTCTCTCCTTGGTGGGTTTCCATCCGTTGCTTCTTGTCCTGCCTTCAGGCGCTTTGGAGAATAGCTTGACTGCCTCTTCTTTGGGGCAGCCCCTGAGATACTGGAAGACTGCTTTCATGTCCCCCCTCGTCCTTCTCTTCGTTAAACTGGACATACCCAGTTCCAGCAACCGTTCCTTCTATGCTTTAGCCTCCAGTCCCCTGATCCTCTTTGTTGCTCTTCTCTGTACTCTTTCCAGAGTCTCAGCATCTTTTTTACATCGTGGTGACCAAAACTGGATGCCGTATTCCAAGTGTGGCCTTACCAAGGCCTTGTAAAGTGGTATTAACACTTCACGTGATCTTGATTCTCTCCCTTTGTTAATGCAGCCCAGCCCAGTGGTATTAAAGTGGTCTCAACCTCTCTTTTTTTGCTGTTGCTGTTCTGTCCCTTTCACCTTGGGTTGCGGGCAGGTTTTCACTAGCCTAGAAGAACCAGGGATTTACCCTAAAGGGCCACTTATCTGAGGGAGAAAGCAAGAGCTGGCACTGTTTTGGAAATGTTGGCCTTGTGGAGAATGTCAACAAGCTCCTTCCTGTTGACTAGGCACCCAGCGTTCAAGGAAACAGATTTGCCCAATCTTGTTAAGTAGCTCTCAGAAAAAAAAAAAAGTGCTCGGGGTTACCGGTGAACTTGGCTTCACCTCCCTTACAGAATAAAACAATAAAAGGCTTGCTCTTCTGAGCTTCCTGGAGGAATATTACAATAGAGAAGATTTGTTTTTTTTTTCCTGAGACTGCTAGAATATTAAGTGGTGCTTTGTTTGTTTGTTTTTTTAAAAAAAAGATTTAAGTGGAGTAAACCCCTGAGGAAACCCATTTAGGAATGAACTCAAAGGACGGTTGCGTGGCCCTGTTAAGAAACAGCCATGCTCAGCGCGGGAAGTGCTGTCCTTGCCAGCGAAGGGAGCGTGTCTGTTTTATCTGTTTTTTTTCCCTTTTTTTTAATCTTGGGCAAAGGGGAATATTCCAAGGAAGTCTGTGACAGCGATGCAATAGGGCCGTGGTGGCGAACCTATGGCACGGGTGCCAGAGGCGGCACTCAGAGCCCTCTCTGTGGGCACGTGCGCCGTCACCCTAGTCCTAGGCCTTCAGCTGGGTTTTATAAAACCTTTTCGCTTTAGGCCTCCGCCGCGTGTGCAAAAAAAAAAAAAAGGTTCAATCAATCAGTCAATTTCAACCTCTCACAGGAAAAAAAAAAAGATCTTGGAATCGATTGATTGAACTTTTTAGTCCCACCCAGTCTGCCGTTACCGCCAAAGCCACGCCCACCCAATGGGCCACACCCATCCAATGGGCCACGCCCACCCGGCCCCCGACGATAACGTAAGTGGGTTTTGGGTTGCAGTTTGGGCACTCGGTCTCTAAAAGGTTCACCATCACTGGTCTACCCCCTTCTTAAAAACCTCCAGTGATGGAGTGCTCACGATTTCTGGTGGCAAGCTGTTCCACTGGTTAACTGTCCTCACTGTCAGGAAGTTTCTCCTTAATTCCAGGTTGCTTCTCTCTTTGATCAGTTTCAAATCATTTCTCATCCTTCCCTCAGGGGCTTTGGTGAACAACCTGACCCCCTCTTCTTTGGGGCAGCCCCCCAAATACTGCAATACTGCTACCATGTCTCCCCTGTTTCTTCTTTTCTTTAGACTAGCCAAACCCAAGTCCCGTAGACTTTCATTCTCCTCTTTTCATTGAATTGCCCGTGTGTGGAGTTATTAAAAAAATCTTAATTCTGAGTATTTGAAATATGAAGAGGTTGTGTTTGTGCGCCCAGGATTGAAAAGCTGTCTCCAGCAGGACTTGCTGTACAGTAATATCAACACGAACTAATAGAAACCAGAACGGAGCAGGTCAAGAGATCGTGGATCACCTTGGAAGCACGCAAACAACTCTGGACTTCCTTCTCCTTGAGTCAGAGTTGGTCATGCTCCAAAAGCCTGCCCTGCACGTGCTGACTTTGTGTTTTGGTTCGCTGGGAAGAATGCGCAGCCAGTTTGAGATGGGCTGATAAATCATAATAGGCGTTTTTGGAAGAAAGTTCAAATTCAGGCACCAGGGAATCTCCGTGGCTGCGTTCTGTTTTGTGGACGAAGTTCTGCGCTGCTCGATGTTTGCTTCCCTAATTCTTGTGGGTTGCCCGGGTGGGCATTCTCTGCTGTGGCTGTTCTTTTTTTCTTTTTTCTGTGTAGATTTTATGAGTTTATTAGTTTTTATAGGGTTGGCTTGGAGTTAGGGTTGGGGTTGGGTTTTTTTCCAAATAACATTTTCAATATTTAGCAAACGGCACAATGTCTGGGTACACGCATTTAACTAACAATAATAGATATAGTTAATTGTCATAAACAATAGGTTAATTCATCACTCCATAGCCTTCTTCTTCTTCTTACTAATATATATTCAAAATTACATATCACATTCCTTTCTCTCTGATGCAGTGGCTGTTCTTTTGATCTAGCAGAATTGTGGTGGTTATTTGGTTATGAACAAATCCTTATGTATGCATGCATCTGTGTATGTGTGTGGTGTGTGTGTGTATACACACACACAAACAAACACATACATACATACATACATACATACATACATACATACATATAGTATTTTTATACATAGAGGGAGGGGGGAGACTGCACACGTGCCAACACCAGACTAGAAAACGGGACAGTGAGTTAAGATAACCTTTATCTTCAGTTTTTACTGTGGGCATATTGGCACACATTAAAAATGAAATTCTGTTGCCTGCTCTCAAAAGTGTACACATACATAACACACACATAACATAACACACCCCCTGCTCAGGCAGGAAACCCCATACCATTTTGGACAAATGGCTGTCCAGTCTCTTAGAATAGAATAGAGTTGGAAGGGACCTTGGAGGTCATCTAGTCCAGCCCCTTGCTCAGGCAGGAAACCCTAAACCATTTCAGACAAATGGCTGTCCAGTCTCTTCTTAAAAACTTCCAGTGTTTACCGTTTCTGGAGGCAAATGGTTCCCCTGGTTAATTGTTCTAACTGCTGCAACGGTCGCAGGAAAAACGGCCGTTAGTTCACTTTTTCCAGTGCTGTTGTAACTTTGAATGGTCACTAAACAAATGGTTATAAGTCAAGGACGGCCTGTGCATTTTACCTATGCATTTTTCACCCCTTCTCTAGTGTTTCGGGTTTAATCCACGTTGCAGCCAGTTCCAAGAAAAGGACTATGCACTGCAGACGTATTGAGCAAGCAGCTAAGTGTGGTAAAGATCCAGGCACTAGGTCTCCTGCTGACCGAAAGTACCACTATGTTGAAGATAGATTAAAATCTCTCCCTGGAAAATTAGAAGTTGGAATGTGAAGTCGTTGCTTGCCTGGCTTTGTTCTTGTTGTTAGTTGCGAAGCTGTGTCCGACCCATCGCGACCCCATAGACCACGTTCCTCCAGGCCTTCCTGTCCTCTGCCGTCTTCTGGAGTCCATTGAAGCTCACGCCTCCTGCTTCAGGGACTCCATCCAGCCACCTCTTCTCTGCCGTCCCCTTCTTCTCTTGCCCTCCATCTTTCCCAGCATTGGGCTCTTCTCCAGGGAGTCCTTCCTTCTCATTAGGTGGCCCAAGTAGTTGAGTTTCCACTTCAGGATCTGGCCTTCTCAAGAGCAGTCGGGGTTGATCTCCTCCAGGACTGACTGGTTGGATCACCTTGCAGTCCAGGGGACTCGCAGGAGTCTTCTCCAGCACCAGAGTTCAAAGGCCTCCATACTTTGGCGCTAAGCCTTTCTTAGATCCAACTTTCACAGCCACACGTTACAACTGGGAAAACCATGGCCTGGACTATGCATAATTTTGTTGGCAGGGTGATGTCTCTGCTTTTTAGTATACTGTCTAGGTTTGCCATAGCTTTCCTCCCCAGGAGCAAGCATCTTTTAATTTCTTGGCTGCAGTCCCCATCTGTGGTGATTTTGGAGCCCAGGAAGATAAAATCGGTCACTACCTCCATTTCTTCCCCATCTATTTGCCAGGAATTGAGAGGGCCGGATGCTATGATCTTGGTTTTCTTGGTCCCCAAATACACAATTATATACATCTTGAGTGTTTCAGTCTTTTGTGCTGGAGTAACAGAGTTTTTTTTCTCTTTGGCACGTAAGGCATTTTAAGAGTATGCTGTCATGCAGTCATATCTCAGTTTAATAAACTACGGTAAGTTGGAATCCTGCATCCAGTTTTGGTCACCACGATGTAAAAAAGATGTTGAGACTCTAGAAAGAGTACAGAGAAGAGCAACAAAGATGATTAGGGGACTGGAGGCTAAAGCATATAAGGAACGGTTGCTAGAATTGGGTATGTCTAGTTTAACGAAGAGAAGGACGAGGGGGGACAGGATAGCAGTATTCCAATATCTCAGGGGCTGCCATAAAGAAGAGGGAATTAAGCTATTCTCCAAAGCACCTGAAGGCAGGACAAGAAGCAACGGATGGAAATTCATCAAGGAGAGAAGCAACCTGGAACTAAGGAGAAACTTCCTGACAGTGAGAACAATTAATCAGTGGAACCACCTGCCTCCAGAAGCGGTGAATGCTCCAACACTGGAAGTTTTTAAGAAGAGACTGGACAGCTATTTGTCTGAAATGGTGTAGGGTTTCCTGCCTGAGCAGGGGGTTGGACTAGATGACCTCCAAGGTCCCTTCCAACTTTACTACTATTATATTATTAAGTTTGAGTGTTTGGCCCATGGGATGGATCTTCATATACCTTCCTTTCTTCATATCCCTCCCTCTCCTTCTTCCCTCCCTCCCTATTTCCTTTCTTCCCTTCCCTCCCTCCCTAAATTATTGCTTATCCAGAAAATAAGCTGAAAACAAGTTAAAAATTTTAACTGGCACCTTAACAAGTTTTGAACCTGACAATGGCCCACATACCAAAGCATAATAAATGGGAAGCTTTTTGGCATTGTTGTAGATAGCTGGTAGGGAGAAAGAAAGAGGCCACTGATATAGGGATCAACTTAACTTAAATAGAATTGTCTGAATTAGTGTACTGTGCTCAGTCTGGAATAGCGTGTTTGTTTTGGAAATCTTCATTAATGAACTGTTTTACACAGGATCAATTATTTACTGCTCAGCAAATGTTGTGCATTGCGAAGGTTTGCTTTAGCACTTACCTCCACCTATGGGCACTTGGCAAAAGTGACCGAAAGTAGTAATAGTAGTAAAGTTGGAAGGGACCTTGGAGGTCATCTAGTCCAACCCCTGCTCAGGGAGGAAACCCTACACCATTTCGGACAAATGGCTGTCCAGTCTCTTCTTAAAAACTTCCAGTGTTGGAGCATCCACAGCTTCTGGAGGCAGGTGGTTCCACTGGTTAATTATTCTCTCATTCAGGAAGTTGCTCTTTAGTTCCTGGTTGTTTCTCTCTTTGGTTAGTTTCCATCCGTTGCTTCTTGTCCTGCCTTCGGGTGCTTTGGAGAATAGCTTGACTCCCTCTTCTTTACGGTAGCCCCTGAGATATTGGAATACTGCTATCCTGTCCCCCCTCGTCCTTCTCTTCGTTAAACTAGACCAGTGATTCTCAACCTTTCTAATGCCGTGACCCCATAATACAGTTCCCCATGTTGTGGTGACCCCCAAGTGGGCGTGGCCACCAATAAGAGGGAGTAGGACAGCTAGGGAAAAGGGAAAAAAACGGCGGACAGCATGGTTTGGTGACCCCCGTGAAATGGTCATTCGACCCCAAATGGGGTCCCGACCCACAGATTGAGAACCACTTAACTAGACAGACCCAATTCCAGCAACCGTTCCTTATCTTTTTTAGCCTCCAGTCCCCTGATCATCTTTGTTGCTCTTCTCTGCCCTCTTTCTAGAGTCTCAGCATCTTTTTTACATCGTGGTGACCAAAACTGGATGCAGGATTCCGAGTGTGGCCTTACCAAGGCCTTGAAGAGTGGTATTAATACTTCACGTGATCTTTTTCGTTTTTCTTGCAAAGTGATCCAGGGATCAGTAGCTTCAGATAGTAGCTGATTCCAGAGCCTCAGCGTAGGAGACCTTGGGCCAGGCCAGACATCCTGTAAACAAGACTGACTCCTTATCGTTTAAAAGAAAAATACTTTATATTTTCACTGTGTATGCTGCCCAGAGTCAACTTGTGTGAGATAGCTGGCTATCTAAATTTGAGAAATAACAATGAAAACCAAACCCCCATTGACAGACGTTATTCCCCTTCTCGACAAGCTGGGCCTAGCTAGCAAATTTTCCATAGAAAGATAGCTGAGGAACAAAACAAGACAGTGGAGCAAGGGCAGATTCTCCCTTTGATCCCTCATTCTGGCTGAGGATAATTCAGCAGGGAGGAATCAAATATTTATTAAACTACTGAATCATCTATAGCAATAGATGAAAGAAAAGCAACAAAGAGGATCAGGGGACTGGAGGCTGAAACATATAAGGAACGGTTGCTGGAATTGGGTATGTCTAGTTTAAGGAAGAGAAGGACGAGCGGGGGGGGGGGATGACATGATAGCTGTCTTCCAGTATCTCAGGGACTGCCCCAAAGAAGAGGGAGTCAAGCTATTCTCCAAAGCACCTGAAGAAGGCAGGAGAAGAAGCAACGGGTGGAAACTCATCAAGGAGAGAAGCAACCTAGAACGAAGGAGAAACTTCCTGACAGTGAGAACAAGTGGAACCACCTGCCTCCAGAAGTGGTGAATGCTCCAACACTGGAAGTTTTTAAGAAGAGACTAGACAGCCATTTGTCTGGAATGGTATGGGGTTTCCTGCCTGAGCAGGGGGTTGGACTAGGTGACCTCCAAGGTCCCGTCCAGCTCTATTCTGTTCTAAGAGACTGGGCAGCCATTTGTCCAAAATGATATAGGGTTTCCTGCCTGAGCAGGGGGTTGGACTAGATAACCTCCAAGGTCCCTTCCAGCTCTGTTCTGTTCTAAGAGCCTGGGCAGTCATTTGTCTGAAATGGTCAAGGGTTTCCTGCCTGAGCAGGGGGTTGGACTAAATGACCTCCAAGGTCCCTTCCAACTTAATAACAACAACAACAACTTCAGAATTCAAACAGACAAGCACCTGCAACATAATACCCGAGACTTAACAATTGTCGATAAGGAAGACAAAAAAGTCTGGATAGTGGATGTGGCAGTGCCTGGAGACAGCAGAATAGAAGAGAAAGAACTGGAGAAGATAACAAAATACAAAGACCTACAAATAGAAATAGAAAGACTGTGGCAAAAGCAAGCAAGGGTAGTACCAATAGTCATAGGCGCCTTGGGTGCAATCCCAAAACAACTGGAGCACCACTTGAACACCATTGGCATTGACAAATTTGCTATTCGTCAATTGCAAAAGGCGGCCTTACTAGGAACTGCTTCCATCCTGCGACGATATCTGGAATACCATCAAACATCCACATCTGCCTATCCCAGGTCCTGGGTAAGGACTCGCTAGGTAGACAAAATGCCAAATCCAGTCTGAACATCTGGCTGACTGTGCGATGATCCATAATACTAATAATAATAAAGTTTTTATTTAATAAGAATTAAAATTCGATTCCTGAATTAGTATATCAGGAAGGCTTACTAACTACGGGAGAGACCAAACTGGCCTACAAGAAAGACCAAATGAAGAACAGAATAGAGGCATGGGAAGACAAAGCACTACATGGCCAATACATGAAAAGAATAGCTGGGAAAGCAGATAATAATAAAACCTGGCAATGGCTAAGAGCAGGAAAATTGAAGAAAGAGACCGAGGGACTAATTCTGGCTGCACAAGACCAAGCCTTAAGGACAAATGCATACAAAGTCAAATTGAGAAGACAGCAATGAAGTAAGGTGCCGGCGCTATGCAAAGAAGCTGAGAAAACAGTGGAACCACCTTAAGCTGTTTGCAAGAGATTGCACAGACTGACTACACGCAGCGGCATGACAAAGTAGAAACAATGGTGCATTGGAAGATCTGCAAAAAATATCATTTGCCTGTAAGCAAAAACTGGTGGGATCATAAAATAGAGAAATTCATAGAAAATGATAAAATTAAACTGCTCTGGGACTTCAGAATTCAAACAGACAAGCACCTGCAACATAACACCCAGACTTAACAATTGTCGATAAGAAAGACAAAAAAGTCTGGATAGTGGACGTGGCAGTGCCTGGAGATAGCAGAATAGAAGAGAAAGAACTGGAGAAGATAACAAAATAAAAAGACCTACAAATAGAAATAGAAAGACTGTGGCAATAGCAAGCAAGGGTAGTACCAATAGT